>NC_056733.1:904551816-904734316 GCF_019279795.1 Protopterus annectens
CACAGTTGCAAAGAATTGCCTTTAATGTCTGTTAAACTTATGATGCATGATGGTATGGGGAGCTTCTGTGCGATTCCAAACACCATGACATCAAACGTAAATGTATTGATAAGCAGTCTGTTGATGTGGGTTCTGTTGTTTAAGACTGTGAAACTGGGTTAAAGCTTTTGTTGACGGAGGATACATTGTTACTCTGTTCTACAATAACACGGTTCTCAGCGTACGTAATTATAATTAATTGAGAAGTTGGTGATTAAGCCATTAATGAAAAAGTTAGCAGTGGTCCAAGGATAGATCCTTGAAGGACCCCTGAGTTAGCTACATAAACAGACCTGAAATGTTCAGTACTGCACATAACTTAGGATCCACTTACTTATTATTATGGTAGCTGACTTAAGACTGCCGAGTCTGTGTGTGAAGGAGAAGGTTGTGATTCACTTTTTTTTAAGATGCTAGTCATGTTTGTGAATAAGCCTCCAGTTAGCTTGGATTTATTCAAATTGTTGAATACAATATCAGTGGCAGCATATAAAGCAGCCACAGTACTAAAAGAATTTTGGAAACCACATTGTTCATCATAGAGAAGTCTGTATTTGTTATGTAATCAAATATCTGCTTGCAGATTAATTTTTTAAATATTTTTGTTAGGGAGCAAAAGTTGACAAGTAGCCTGTAATATTTCCATTCTTTAAGGTGGTACGTCTTGGGAAGAGGAATTATAAAGGCATGCTTGAAATATTTGGGAAACATTCCTGAGAGAAAGAGATTGCAAATACAAGTATGGGGCTTAGCAATTAAATGGTCAGCCATTCTATGGAAGGAGAGATGCAGCTTTGAGAATCACACTGCATTTAGACTCTACTTTCAGTAATGCTTTTTTTAGTTTCTTTTCCAAAGTAAGCTGCTAGGGCATACTACAGTTGGCATATCTGTGTTTGAGACACCTAGGATGTTATTTGTAATTGATGAAAATTTTTGATGATTAGATGGGAGATAGGAAATTCACCCCGGGGACCACTTCTGTGGCTCTGCTCAACAGTGGCACAGGAAAATAATTTTCTTGGGTGGTGAAAGCCAGGGTACCTTATGGCTAGGCTTATATAGGCCCTAGGGCCAACAGCCTAGTACCTACCTATGAACCTATGGAAGGATTTGGAGACAGAGGGAGTTATTGGTCATTTCTTGACTTGTTTCAACCAGAAGTACCTAAAATTACTAACAATGTTTTGGTAGCCAGTGACTAAATATGTAGTCAAGGCCTGTGTTAAATGTATAATTTATTTTTGTTTACCAGGACAGGGCACTGATCAAATACGGCCACTTGCAGGCAGCCCAGGTTACATACATAACAGTAAGATAAGATTAAAGATATAACTAAATTATAGCACATAGTGACAAAACATAATGGACGTAAAAAATACATACGTACTTACAAGGAGATTTAAAAAGTAGGATCAGGAGTACACAATGCATGATACAGGTGTTATAGTGAGGTAAATGTAGTCCAACCAAAATAACAGACATGATATCCACAAGTATGGAGGGAAGTTTTACCAGTGAAGAGAGTAGAACCTGTAGAATACTAAGGGCTGCAATAAAAGGGATCACAACAGGAGAAAGAGATATTCAATACTACGTATACAGTACGGAATACACAGGGAAGCAGTGGATACAAGTTTATATGGTGGAGAGGTTAGAAAATTAAGTAGTCAAGGTTTCCTGGGATGAATGTAATAGTCACTGAATACAAAAGTCAAAGACAAGTGCAAAGGCAAAATGATGAAGTCAAACAGCAGCCAGCACTTCAAATCAGCAAAACCATTTATTATTTCATTAAGGAACAGACCAGTTTCGGCAACTTCATGCCTTCATCAGTGTTACAGTTCCAAACAACAATGCCGCATTAAAAATATACAAGTGATAGAAAACCATTAGAAATTCACACCCATTTAAAGAGAATGTATCACTCCATTGAGTCACAGTGAAAATAAAGCTCCCAGTCTCACTATAATAGTACAAGCATGTGACGTGGCCCATGTTTTGATG
This sequence comes from Protopterus annectens, assembly GCF_019279795.1. Taxonomy (NCBI): domain Eukaryota; kingdom Metazoa; phylum Chordata; order Ceratodontiformes; family Protopteridae; genus Protopterus; species Protopterus annectens. The sequence goes on from NC_056733.1 coordinate 904,553,863, forward strand.
CGTAATACTAACAGGCAAGACTGAAACTGAAAAATCTAACTTTTTTAACCTGAAACATAAAGCTTCAATGAAAGCATTCAAACTGCAATCACAGCACCACAGGCAAAACCTGTCACCTAACCTACATGCATGTTCTGGTAAAACACTAAAAAAGATCCACAGAAGATGCATTTGGTAAGAGGGAAAATCAAGCATGCTAGTCACAATGGATGGATACACTGCTCAAAACATAATACAAAAAAAACTTTAGATACTGTACAAATATTTGTGACTTTTGTCAGTACACGCAGCAAATAATTCTAAGATTATGTTCCTGAATTAAAGGACCTTAGGTCAATTTAGTCCAGTTTGAAAAAGATTACTTTCAACACTGGCTGCTTTCTTTCATCCACTGATCTGATTACTAAAAGTGACACTTAAGATGTTGACGCCAGTTAATTTTACAGTCTTACAGGACCTGCATAATGAACCACTATGTCTTCATGAGGAGTAATGAACTTGTTCCATCTAGGACTTTCACGAAAGAATAAGCAAACACGTGGAACATAATTTGCGCCAATATACCCTGTGGCTTAAAATCATAAAGCAAAAATATACTGGCTTGGCAGATTTTTCAACCAAGCCAACCCATTCATAAAAGCAGCTGATAACTTTTGTATGCATGGCGATTGAGGCAGAGTGGTCCGTGGTTGTATGTTGCAGTTTCTTACCTTTTCATAAACATATCGCTCCATCAGGGAGTTTGGCTACAGTTAAGAAGCCTCCTCATTGCCCACAATTACACATGACTCACAGAAGCATTACTAATGAAGTATGACCTGAAAGAGTACTATCCTCTGTCATTACTCAACTTCCCTGTTTTGGTGTAGATTTTCTTGGTCTTCCTAGATTTTATCAACTCTCAAGGGCGCCAGGCTTTCCAACACCCAGCATGCGAACAATCGCAAGGAGCAACAACAAACACAAGCTATTACAAATATACACCTTTATAAACTCAAAGTTATAAGCTCATGAAGTTATACATGCACATAAAAATGTACAGAGTTATACCAAACACACAGAGTTAAAACCAATACTATACCAGACAGTACCGATAAAATCAACTTCACTTGGACCACTGCAACATGAACACTGGTCACTGAAAGACAGCAGTGCAATCCAAATGCACTAGGGCTCAAGTGATAGGGAGTGTGTACCTTCCTTCAGGCCTCTTGATATCACAGAAAGCCCACCAGGACACATTTCCCCAACACACTGACTCCTCCGCAGGCTCAACACAAGTGCTTTAGTACACAGAATGCCACCAGCAGCAGCTTCTTCACATACGTCTCATGATCAAAGGCAGTTTGATAGTATTAGCTTCAACTACTTCTATAGGCACTCAATTATTTTTATAATAAATACATGGTCCTCACAGGAACACAAAAATCAGTAAGGAACAGATGGAAGGGGACAAAATTAAGAGTGGTACACTTTACTTATGAACAAAAGTAAAAAGGGAGTCTTTTTATTAGGACACAGGGAGCAAACCAAACACCAGCTTAAAAAATATGAGGCCAATGAACATAGAGAATGGGTCAAATGACAGAGACTCAGATAAAAAGAGAAAGCAAGGAATAAGGAAAGTGTCTACGTCTCTGGGACAGTATCATGGATGCCAAAGGTGGAAATGGGATGGTCATATTATACGGAGAATAACTAGTTGTGACTAGACAGTGGACTCTAATCACTGAGGGTTGGGGGTCAGCAGAAACAGAGAAACGAGGGGAACCAATCACTGAACTAGGGACATGAAGAGGTGCAATTGCAAAGTGCTAAGAGAAAAATAAGGCAATATCTAGATACTATTTATCAGTTTAGAAATACAGCTGCTAAGCAACTTTGTTAATAATAAATCAACAGTACCAATGATTTAGGCAACAGAAAAGATTGTTGCCAAACTTGGGTAGCTTATAACAACAAAAATAACCAGAGATCCTGTACAAGTATTACAGATAATTCAGAAATTTTATAAAAAAATTGTATAAAGTAGTGAAGTGGGACAATCAAGAAAATACACAAATCAAAATATTTATGGAAGACTTAAATATGCCAAGGTTAGAGGTAGATAAGGTTCATCAATTAACAGTGAACATAGCATGGGATGAGATAAAAATAGTGATGTGCAACCAATCTGTAGTAAAGTCTCCAGGATTAGATGGTATTCCGGTGGACGTCTGGAACCTAGGAGAGAAAGTAATAAAGATCTGGAAGGTTTTGTGTAACAGTATTTTAAATGGAGGGGAAAGCACCAACATCCTGGAAAAAAAGCTGTGGTGGCAATAATACCTGAAGATGGTAAAAACCCAAAAGATCCAGCTTTATATTGGCCCACTTCAATCTTAAACTGTGACTATTAAGTGTTTATGTCTATAATGGCTAAGAGAATGGCAAAGGTGTCATCGAAAGTGATAGATATGGATCAATGGGGTTTTGTGGAGAGGGGAGATAAACATTTGACAACATTCATAGAACAATGATGATCCAGAGGGAAGCAGAATGTATGACAATACCACTCTTGTTAGAGGGTCTTGATGCAAAGAAAGCATTCGACAGAGTAAGCAGGGATTTTGTGAATAAGGCAATAGAAGCATTTGCATTTCCTGACACAATAAAATGGTTAATTAGGAAGATATATGAGGGATTGGAGGCTACAATCAAAGTGGGTGGTCTCCTCTCTGATACGTGGTGACTAACACAGGAACCAGCAGGGGTGTCCTCTCCTCCCTTTGTTATTTTCATTACATTTAGAACCACTGGTCTCCTCTCTGATACGTGGTGACCAACACAGGAACCAGCAGGGGTGTCCTCTCCTCCCTTTGTTATTTTCATTACATTTAGAACCACTGGTCTCCTCTCTGATACGTGGTGAGTAACACAGGAACCAGCAGGGGTGTCCTCTCCTCCCTTTGTTATTTTCATTACATTTAGAACCACTGGTCTCCTCTCTGATACGTGGTGACTAACACAGGAACCAGCAGGGGTGTCCTCTCCTCCCTTTGTTATTTTCATTACATTTAGAACCACTGGCAATGAAAATAAGGGATTTCGAAATTCAAGGCTACAATTGGTATGGTAGTCAGGAAAACTTGGCTTTATTTGCAAATGACACTTCTGTACCTGATAAAGAGAAAAGGACATCTCAGCGTTGTGGAACATTTGGGATATAAAATTAAAGATGATAAAATAAAGGCTATATCTCTAAAGTGTGCACCCATACATGAAATGCTTCAACAATACTTATATTTATGGGACATGAGAAAATGACATATTTAGGAGTTAATAAGAAAGTACAGTTGTGTATACTTACCATAAATGCAGATGTTTGAGTGTACTCACTGTTGCAGTCATCACCTGTGAGTTATCCCTGCTGTGGTAGCCCTCAGCCGGCCCGAATACCAGAGTCAATGTTTTTCTGCGTCAGCTGCTGTCGCTTGCTAACTGACGTCAGGTCATTATTGCATAAAGCAGGGCAGCCGATGCCATTACAACAGTTTTTCTTGCCCTAACCAGTCAGAAGCCCAAGTAAATATGGCAAAGTGGTCCTGGTGGCTAAAAGCCACCATTAGAAGCTTATGTCTCCCTAAGGAAAGAATCCCACCAGGCAGAAAGGCACTGTGGTTACTGGAATGTTTTATCTCGTTGTGGTGCAATAAAAGGATTTTTCAACTTTTCCTGCTCGTCTAACTTGTGCCTTAAATTTTGGAGCAATCTAAAAGTACTGAAGTGATTATTTGTCTACAGGAGTGTTCTGTGTCAGTGTACGGAGAGTACAGTGCCTTTCTGCCTGGTGGGATTCGTGGTACTGGTTTGTTCGAGTTGTTTTGCTCCCTAAGGAAAGAAGATATAAGGGGAAAGGAGGGAGGGACACTAGGGCTGCAACAGTGAATACACTCGAACATCTACAGTTATGGTAAGTGTACACAACTATACTACGTTCTTTGTGTTTCACTGTTGCAGTCATCACCTGTGGGAGGATTCTCAAAGCTGAGGAGAGGGGTGAAAGTATTAGTAAGAGATCTAGGCATGGGTCAGCATGCCCTACAGAACTGCAGAGGCAAACCCTGCCCTAGCCTTAGAAAATAGAGGTAGGTGGTAATGCTTGGTAAAGGTATGGACAGATGTCCAGGTGGCAGCTTCCAAGATGTCCCTGGTGGGAACTCCTGAGGAATGCTGTGGAAGTGGAGGCTGCCATAGTGGAATGGGTATGAACAGACTTAGAGGGTGGTTTCCCATGTAATCTGTAGCAGAAATGGATACAGTGTGATATCCATTTGGAAATGGTTTGCTTGGAAATGGGCTTCCCCTCTGCCTCTGAGGCAAAGCTAACAAGTAGCTGGTCTGTTTTCCTGAAGGGTTTAGTACAGTCCAGATAGTATCTGAGTTGTCTGTGCACATCTAGTGATTGCAGAATTCTTTCCCCCTTGTTTTGAGGGTTAGGAAAGAAGGTGGGTAGATGTATGGCCTGGTTGAGAGTCACATTAGATACCACATTGAGCATAAAGGAGGGATTAGCCCTAAGGGAGACCCTGTCTGCATGGAAAATGATGAAGGGCTCAATGGCCATCAGCGCCTGAAGTTCTGAAACCCTTCTGACTGAGGTGATAGCTAGTAAGAAAGCAGTCTTCCAGGAGAGGTATCTCATTTCTGCTGAAGCAGCAGGTTCGAAGGGTGGTAAGGTTAGTTTTTCCAAAACATAATTCAGGTCCCAGGCTGGCGTGGGTGGGCCTTCTGGGAGGTCTGATATTAGAAGCCCCTCTGAGGAATTGTTTAATCAAAGGATGGGAGAACAGGGGCTGATCTGTATCAAAATGAGCTGAAATATAGAAGATAAGGAGAGGCCACTACTAAGTAGCTCCACTAGGTAGTCCAGGATAAGAGGGATGGAAGGTTGTGAGGTACTGCCCCTCTGGACTGGCTCCACGAGCAGAATCTTTTTCATTTTCCTGCGTAAGATTTTCCTGGTGCTGGGCCTTCTGGCCTCTGTGATAATGTCTAGGACCTGTTTGCTTAAAAAGGGCCCCTTCTTTTCCTTTAGAGTATTAGCCATGCTGATAGTTTGAGTGTCTGCAAGTCTGGGTGCAGCATTCCCCCCACCCCACCCCCACCTGAGTCAGGAGGTCTCAGATCAGGGGAGGCTGCCTGAGAGGCTGTAATGTCAGGCTGCACAGTAAGGGGTACCAATGTTGTCTGGGCCAATCTGGAGTAATGAGGATGGCCTTTGGGCTCTCCTCCCTTATTTTGATCAGTACCTTGGGAATAAGAGGCAGAGGAGGGAATGCATACACAAAGAGGAAGTTCCAGGGGAAGGTCAAGGCATCCACCTTCCACGCTAGATGGTGATACTCCCTGGCACAGAATTTTTTCAGCTAATGGTTGAGGTGTGAAGCAAAGAGAGCCACCTCCGGAGTCCCCCATTCCTGAGTGATCTGTAAAATGATTTTTCTGTGGAGCTGCCATTTGTGGGGGTCCAGTAAGTTTCTGCTTAAGTGGTCTGCCAGGGTGGTGTTGATCCCTGGTAGGAATTGGGCTATCAGGTGTAGTCCCATGGAAGAGGCTGTCAGCCGGAGGTTCATGGTTAGCCTGCACAGAGGGCAAGATTGGGTCCCTCCCTGTTTGTTGATGTACCACATTACTGTGGTGGTTGCCTGTTTTGATAAGGAGAACCCCTAGCTTGAGATGGGGTTTGAAGGATGTCAGACCCTTTTGTACTGCCATCATTTCCTTCTGGAGGATGTGTAAGGGAAGGTGCCGGGCATTTCAAAGATCCTGGGTGCACCTGCCTTCTAGGTGAGCACCCCAAGCAATGTCTGAGGCATCCGTGGTAATGGTCTGCTCAGTTGGGTGGAGGGTGAAGGAAAGACCCTTGTTTTGGCACAGGCCCCTGCCCACCAGAAAAATATGGCCCTTATACAGGGGATCAGTGGGAGAGAGGTCTCTAGAGGTAGAGAGTGCTGACACCAAAGCTTCTTTAGATACCACTGAAGTTTTCTCATGTGAAGCCTAGCCAGAGGAATTAGTAGGATGCAAGATGCCATGTACCCCCAAGGCTTGCAGGAACTTCCTCACAGTGAGGTGACTTCTGCAAGCCAGCTGGGTAAAGTAGAGAGGCAGGAAGCTCTGCTTTTCTGGGGCTAGGAAGGCCATTTGGGATGCTGTATCCAGCAGTGCTCCCAAGAAAATGATCTTCCTGGAGGGTGTTTGCTTTGATTTCTTCTCGTTGATGGTGTGTACCCTAAGGAGGTTAGGAGGGTTTTGACAAAGAGGAGGTCCTTGAGTAGCTTTTCTTTGCACTCTTCCTGAATGAGGCCGTCATCCAGATAAGGGTAAATCTGTACGTTTTTCTGTCTGCAAAAGGCTATGGCCAGGGCTAAGCATTTGGTGAATACCCTGGGAGCAGTAGATAAGCCAAAGAGTAGCGCGGAGAACTGAAAGTGTTGTGAGCCTGCTCTGAAGTGAAGGAACTTCCTGCAGGATTCCTTTATGGGGATATGGAGGCAGGCTACTTTTAGGTCTAGGGTAACTAACCAGGCTTTTTTTGTCAGCATAGGCAGCAGCTGCTGCAAAATTAGCATTTTGAATTTGGGGACCACCAGGGAGGTACTCAGAATGGATAGATCCAGGATGGGGCACCAAGTGTCCTCTTTTCTGGGAACAAGGAATAGTCTGGTATAAAAGCCTTTGCCTGTTTGATCTGAGGGGACAGGTTCTACTGCCCCTTGGGATATGAGAGTTTGGACTTGTTTCAATGCCTCTGGCCCACTGATTTGGAGGTAAGTCTGGGTACCCTCTTGGAATTGGGAGTTTGTTGAAAGAGAATTTGTATCCTTGAAAAATGATCTTTAAGACCCATTAGGCCTTTGTTACAGAAAGCCAATTTTCTTTGCAGAGGGACAGCCTTCCTCCTAGTTTATGGTGAGTGAAAAGAGGGCAGAGGGGGGGTGAGGGAGTCATTGAGAGTTTTTGCCATAGAGCGATGGCTTAGAACTCCCTGCCTCTGGAGCGGAAGTGGTCTACTGTTTGACTCTCTGCTGTCCCTGGGATAGGTGTCTGGGTGGTCTTGTCCCTGCGGGGCTTACCTTGCCCCTGTCTGCTAGGTGCAGGAAAGGACCAGTGCTTTGAGGAAAAATTCATGCTGAACCTCGGAGGTTGTACCTGAAAGAAATATTTTACTGTTTGCATAGATTTTGCTTTGTTTTCCATCTTTTAAGCACCTCTTCTGCTTTTACTCCAAACAAGTGGTCCTTATCCAAGGCTGCATCAATTAATTTAGACTTGACATGATCATGGAGAGGTTGTTCCTTCAACCATGCATGTCTCCTAATGACAGATCCTGACACTTTGCCCTGCATGAGGCTTCTAGGGCATCATATCCACAGTGTAATGAGTGTTTGGCCACTTGACAAGTAGAGTGCAGTTAATCTGCTAACTCTTTCGAATTGGCACAGTTAGGAAAAATTAAAATATTTTGCTTTAATAGTTCCAAAGTGTGTTGTTAATACTTTAACATGTGGAACTGACAGTTGAGTGCTCTGATAGCTAAGGTTGCTGAGGTGCATACTTTTTTTACCCCATCTTCCAGAGCTCTGGAATCCTTGTCAGAAGGAATAGGATTCTTTGCAGAACTAGCCTTAGCTCCTTTTGGTCCCTGTGTAATGACCTCTGGGTCTGCAGCAAGATTTCTGTACAGGTATTTGTGAGAATCCGGTACTCTGTCAGGTTTACTGGGAGCAGGTGGGAGGGTGTCAGGAGTTAAGCTGAATTCATGTAAGACATCATCCACCACCTCTAAGATAGGGGGGATGGCCAAGGGTCTGTACTGGGGCAGGTCTAGAAACTCTCTCAGTCTTAGACTGAGCGAAGTCCTGGGATTCCCAGTGGAAATGTTCCCTGACGATGTGAAGGGTTTCCCCAATGGAAAGATCTTCTGGTGGGGAGGTAGAAGGAATGGATTCCTCTGCATCTGAATCCTCATAAGCAGTCAGAGGTTTTTGTTTCTCTTCAAAACCTGAATAATCAAATTCCTCAGAATCCTGTTCTGTCAGTATTTCAGAAGAAGAGTCTCTTTTCCTTTTAGAAGTTGTGGCCTGACTACCCCTGATAAGAGAGATAAGATCCTCCGCCATTTTAAGCATTTGGGCTTGGGGTGGTGGAGGAGGAGTAAGATGGTAACTAGAGGTAGATTTCCTAGGAGTGGCCTTGCTTCTAGGCCTTAGAGTATCCACTGGTCCGAGAGAAACGGTAGTCAGATGAGAAGACGTCATTTTTTTGTCTAGCTTTGGTAGTGTGAAAAGCCACCCTCAGAAGCCGGTGCCTGCATCGCAGCTATGGATCCAACCGAGGCAGAGACAACCAAAGGCTCGGAAGACGAAGATTTCTGCGGCATACCGGACTCCGAAAGGGTCTTGGTAGTGGCCTGCGAAGGTATCTTATCGGGCACCAGGGGCTGCAAAGGTGCCTCACTGAATTCTGGAGAACTAATGACCTGCTTACAGGTAGAGCCATCGGAAGGCTTAGCTTTGTGCAGTCAGGCTCTATCTTTATCTTTAGATTTTTGCAGAATGTCTACAGATTGTTGACTGACTGACACCATTTCGGAATGCAAAGATGGAAGACGAAAATACCTGGCTACAATAAGAGCTCTATGACAAATGGTTCTCACATTAAAGAGGGCACAGAACCAGCAATGGGGGACGTCATGGTCTGGGCCTAAACAAGTGATGCAGTATGAATGGAAGTCTCAGTGTGGGATCTGCTTTCCACAGGCGAGACAACTGTTAACTTTTTCAGACATCAGTTAGTGCAAGAAAAAAGGATCCCCAATGGGGTACTTGGCTTTAGAAGTTTTCAGCTGTAATTCAAAGTCTGGTAGCAACAGACTGGCACACTTACGAACTGCTTCTGCTACAGGCTCCATGGCAAGAAAGACTGATGTAATGGCATTGGCTGCCTTGCTTTATAGCACTGATGACATGACGTCAGTCAGCAAGCGACAGTAGCCGACGCAGAAAAACATTGACTCTGGTAATCGGGCCAGCCGAGGGCTACCACAGTAGGGATAACCCACAGGTGATGACTGCAACAGTGAAACACAAAGAACATCATTGTTATGGCAGCTATGGATATGTGGGGGAAGAGACTAAACAAAAGAAAATACAAAAACTGAGAAACTGGAAGCTCCTGCCTGTGAATACAGATAGCAAGACACAAGCAGTAAAACATAATTTTAGTCCCTTTAGTTTGACATACAGGTCAGGCATATTTTTATCAACCAGAGGAGAAGTTGTGGACTGTAATTAATAAAGAGTTTAAGGATTTTATATGGGAGGGGAAGAGGGCAAGAGTCAAGTGGGACAAGTTGATTATTGATTCTTCCAACAGAACAAGGAGATGCTGCCAGCCCAGCTGTCTGGAATTTTGTAAATAATTATGTCATTTGTGAATATCAACATGATTTACACAGAACTGTGACAAAGGGAGATGCTGCCAGCCCAGCTGTCTGAAATTTTGTAAATAATGATGTCATTTGTGAATATCAACATGATTTACACAGAAGTGTGACAAAGGGAGATACTGCCAGCACAGTTGTCTGGAATTTTGTAAATGGTTATGTGCCATCTGTGAATGTCAACATGCTTCACGTAACATGCTTGTGTTACAAATATATTAGAACTGTATGCCATGTATATATCAAACTAGGTTTGTGCAGACGTGTGTTGAAAAGATATTTTATAAAGTACTGAGCTTAAAAATGGATCCACAGTGTGCCCTACTGGAAGAGAACAGAAATGTACATACACTATTGTAACTGTTTAAATGGGTTACCTATTACAACCGCAAAATCGTAGTTGCGCGAATACGGAAACGTCGACATATTGAGCGAACCACGAAAACACCAAACGTCCTGAAGTGCGAAATTCAAAATGTTGAATTGTCATATTTGGCCCTTCTCCGGTATAGCTCCTTAAGGTAAGTGTGCAATAGTTATGGACCTTAGAGGTAGGGTACGGGTTAAGGTAAGTGCATACATAGTAATATATGGGTCTATATTATATCATCGAACGCTTAAAAAAGCAAACGCTGATTGATCAACCTAATTTAAGCGAAAGCTTACAATCTCGAACTGTCAGATCAGCAATTTTTTTCCCAGGGAAAAAAATTGCTGATCCAAAACACATACAGACAACACAAGCACACCAAATAAACAGAAATCCACACACATTCACCTAAAATCTGATACCTAACCCTACACTAAACTATGCACACACCACTAACTACCCACTTACCTTAACCCAAACCCTAACCCTAAGGTCTGTCACTATCGCACACTCACCTCACTCGCTCCCTAACCCTAACTCACTTAGATCCGCCCTAACCCTCATGTCCACTCAATTGCACACACACCTAACCCGAGCCCTAACCCTAACTCACCTAAATCACCCTAACACTCATCCACACAATCGCACACTTACCTGAATCTGACCAGTAACTTTCCACCATAACACTGAAAATACCAATGCAACAGAAACGGACAACTGAATTCTTTCCCTAGGAAAAAATTTGAGTTTCTGCTGCTTTGATATTTTGCAGTTTCGCGAAAATAAGTTTGATCAATCAGCGTTCGCTTTTTTAAGCGTTCGAGGATATAATATAGACCCTAATATATGTAAGCTTTAGTTTAGGGTTAGAAGTAGGGTTTTGTTAAGTGTATGTATGTGGGTTATTTATTTTGTTTGGGTAGGTAGTAGGCGGTGGGGTTGGCCTAATATGACGATTCCACATTTTGAATTTCGCAGTTCAGGACGTTCGGTGTTTTCGCGGTTCGCTCAATATGTGTCGACATTTCCATATTCGCATATGTGAGGTTGTGCTTGTTTTTATCCAGCTCGTAGGTTTCACGGTTACAGTGGAAACTGGAACACAGGGGGTTAACTTCATTCCAGCAAAACTTCAGAAAAATATCTGAAATTAAATTACTTTATGACAGCAAGAGACAAGATGTCTATACTAGGGAGCTCTCTTTGTTGTCCTGAAGGAGAACTAATTACTAGACTTGAGATGTGGAAGTGTTTTATGACTTCCAACAACTGCACAGATCTGAGGAAAGGCCCTTGTCTATGTATTTTCACAGGTGGATGCTAAACACTGCTAGCTTTCAGCAGTGGGGGTTTTACCTGGGATAGAGTCAGATGACAAGAAATGTCATTCTGCAAGCTATCCCAGCAGTAATATTTGCAATATTGATTTAAGAACTGTCTGAGATAGACAGCATTCTGTATTCTGTCTTGGACCTGACAAGATCCATTTACCATACATCTGCCTTGCTCTGAGTTAAGTTTCTAAGTTATAGTAATTTTCTTAGATATAGTCAGGAATATAACAAAGCTTAATTTAAATGTTTTTCTTTATTTATTTGAGACTGTCCTGCACCGCTGTTTTAAGTATTTTCTGCAATTTTGAACTCTACTGTCACAGTAAATATATACCAAGTATTTTCTTGTTCTTTTAATATTTATTATCAAATATATATTTAAACCTTTCATTATGGCTGGTCTGTCTACAGATATTTAAGTTTTGAGAGTACTTGCATATTTATTTGGTGACACTGTGGGCCCCTCCTAATAACCTTGCTCTTGGTCAAACTACCATTTCTACTGATAGTAACATTACACAGTAAGATTGGACACCCTTTGTTAAGGGCCTTAAAGTAGATGATAGGGGGTTCTGGTGGCAGTGATAACTACCTTATAGTCTAGGCAGAAGGGGGCATAGCTAGCACACCTGTGCCAGCCTTTCTCAAGTGTGTGGTGGTGTGTGTGTGTGTGTGTGTGTGTGTGTGTGTGTGTGTGTGTGTGTGTGTGTGTGTGTGTGTGTGTGTGCACGCAATACAAATCTCCAAGAGTGCATGTGTCAGCTACTTGGGCAGGGACATGAACCACTAGTTGGACAGAGAGAGTACTGGAGGACTTGACTTGGAACCCTGGCTAAGGACTCAACTCTATAGCTGTGCCAGTGGGGAGTCTTATTGGGAATCTGGAGAAAGAAAGAGGAACCATCCCCAGACTGACTGTGGTGTCTGTGCTCTTAAAGGAAATTGCACTTGATGCAGTGAACTGCATCTGGAAAAACTGTGTGTGTACCTGTCATCCTCCCAATGTACGTCCCCCAGTGGTGCCAGTGGTGAGGATTGAGGCTCCTTGATTACTGGTCCAGTGGTGGGGTGTCACAGGAGGTTTAGGATTACCTTGTTTGAAGGGATAGTTCAGAGCTACACAGTTAAGGCTCTTATACATAATACAAGCAGAAATCTGCAATTCAAAGTGGAAAGGGATGATGATGAAACAGGGTAATTCAACAAATAAGGAAAGAGTGGGATTTTGGATGTAGAACCTTAAGGAGAATAACAATCCTACAGAATATTATATTCATAAAGTAGCAAAAAATAGACTAAGAACAAAGCTAACATGGAAATGGAGAAAGGGGATTCTGCCAATATGGATGGCTGCAATTAGCGGTACATTGAATAGGCAAGACGGGGCTGGAACTTACTGGAGAAAACTGGTAAAAGAACAAAGGTATTGGGAGCAAATAACTAGAAAGTGAAAGGTAACAGAATGGGAAGAGGCCAAGAAGACATTTGGATGCAAGCTAGAGACTGCCTTTCTTATCAGGAATTGATATAGAGTATAGGCAAAGAGAGAAATAGGGGAATCCTAAGTGAAAGACCTGCACTGGTTGAGTTTTCACTTGAATCTAAAACAGAAGCTGCTGTCAAAAAAATTAGTACAGCATATAAAATATTGCACAATAAAAAATAGGAATCAATTAGAGGAGGTCAGAAAAGTTTAGGAAGAGAGATTAGATATGCAATTCACAAAGAAACAATGGGAGGACATATGTATGGCTCCTAAATATGCAACAAAGTCTAGAAGATTTAGGCTTTCTGTCCGAAGCGTTTGCATAGATGGTGTAATGTGGAAAAAAGAGGTACCTGTGAGCATATGTTCACTGAATGTAACGGGTTGGCAGACTGCAACAATCAACAGGTACTCTGTCAAGATTACTGGGGCAAGCAAATGAGTGCAACTTCTTCTTCTTTTGGCTTTTCCCAGTTAGGGGTCGCCACAGTGGATCACCTGTCCACTCATGATTGGCAGTGAAGTTTTATGGTGTCGAGTTGCCAGCCCGGCACCCAACCTTCAACGGAAGCCACACACATGCTAACACTCACACCTAGGGCCAATTTAGTGTGTCCAATCCACCAACAGAATGTCTTTGGGATGTGGGAGGAAAGTGGAGCACCCGGAGGAAACCCACACGACCACAGGGATGACATGCAGGCTCCATACAGAAGGCACCCCAGCCAAGGATCGAACCGGAGAAACTCTTGCTGTGTGGCGACAACACTAACCGCTGCATACAGGATCTGAATTGCGTAAACACAGAAAGACCTTGTCAAGTTTTATTTCTGGTGACTGCCAAAAAAGCAGTTGCTAGAAAATGGAAATTAGTCCAAAGCAACTATATATGAAGTAGTGAATATTGTAACAGATTAAAAAAAAAAAAAAAACTGGAAGTGAGATCTTTAAAAAAGAGGAGGAGCAAACTACATGTGATGCATAATGTTTGTAATTGTGAACAAGTTAACATGTTTTTTTTTTTTTTTTTTTTTATATGAATGTATGTTTGCCTCTGTCTGAACTGATAATTTTAAAAAGGTGTTAAAAAAAACTACTTCAGTGATGGAGGAGTATTCAGCTGTCTCCACTGTTGTGCGATCTTGGAGTTGGTATATTTAATTTTTTTGGGGGGATGAGTTCTCCCACACATCGTAGAGTGCTGCTCATCTGCAAAAAAAAAGGTTTCCAAGGTTCACTTAAAATAGTTTGGGCAAATTTATTTTGGTGATTTTTACCATTGTTAAAACTTGTGTTGATTTATTGACACAAATCCCTTCTAAACGGTAAGTATTGGTGCAACAATGTTTCTAGGCTGGTAACACACTGAAAATATTTTCCACTTAACCACTTCAGATTGTTTTCATGCAGAATATGATCACCTCAGAGGGGAAGAGATCACAATGGAGGACAAAGCTGAAATCATCCAAGTTGCTAACTTGGAACTAGAGAGGTCTCGCTGCACTCATAGAAGAAAGGGCTCCCTCCCTGGTTCATGTCCTTTTCCTTCATACCTTTACAAGCACTGCTGGTAACCAGACCTTCTGACTTCTCCCTATTTTGGAAGAATGTTCCTATTTTCAGGCCTCATTTGCCTTGGCACAGGATGTCCCTATTTTGGAAGTATGCCCCCAGTGTTTCAGGCTAGAATCCCCCAATTTTCAGAATTCCCTCCAATACATGATTTTGCAAGCTGTGAAGTACATAATAAAACATACTACATGACCAACTTAAGAGTTGAGACACACATCTTACATCACCCTTTTTTTCCCCTGAAGCAAAAATAAACGAGCCTGTGTGGTAGTTTTGCAATACAGTTCATTAAAAAAAAAAATGCACATTTTACACTCTTTGAAACTGTTTATACTTTTTCAATCATTTTTGTCGCACTGTTTTTAAACGTGCTTCTAAGTAGTTTCCCATATTCCTAATGGAAACAGGACACGTTATGTGTTATTTTGTATTCTATGCTAATTACGTCTAGATTTCGGACTGGATGTTCCTACTCTGCAAAGACCTTTCTTCCTATTTTCAGTGTCTGCAGATTGAAAGTTACACGGGTAGCAGCAGAGATTTAAGAAATGTACACAAAATACCCTGGTCCTGGAGGACTGCGAAGGCATTCACTGCTCAGCCACCTATCCATGGCTAGTGATGCAAACTTTCTTACAGGTTCACAGATATGTCCTATGCTAGTTATCCCTGTCAGCCATTTAAAGCCTAGTCAATTTCCCTTTCAAAAGTGACAATCAAACCCTGTACCATGTACCTGTGAGGTAAACCCCTTAAGCATCATGCCAAACCCCAACACTCCCTCCCCCAATAAACTAACTGTCCTAGGAAGCAAACAAGTCCATATTTGGGGCTCCACAGTTCTGCATTAACTTCAAAAAGATTTGTCTGTCTAGTTTCCAAGCATCAAACCAAGAAACAGCACACAAACTGTCCAAACAAAACAAAGGAACTGGGGGGGGGGGGTGCAGGCGCACAATATTTTCTCCACTTCTGAATGAATAAAGACATAGCACTAAGATCCAAGAAGCAAAAACACATTTATTGTTTAAGCGCTTTCGCCCTGCAATCAGAACTTCGTCAGATACAATTAAAAAACTAAGTCCAAGCCTTTTATATGTATCCAAAATAACCAATTAAGCCAATTACAAAGACACACCCACATTTAAAAAGACACTAAAACAAAAATGCAATGCTACTATTAAAACTGCAAACAAGAATATATAAAAACATAAAAATAAATTCACTTACTTGCTATTATTAAATAACATAACATAAAACCATCAATAAATTGTATTTTTCTAGGGCTTTCAGTCTGTGCAGGGAACTAACTGAAATGTGTTCATTTAAGCCTGGCCAGTTACCTGCATATAGCTATAGCTGCCAGAATAACTCACGCTTTTCCAATAGTAGAGACCAAGCCCCCCCCCCCCACACACACACACACGCACACACGTGGATCCGTTATTATGTTGTCGATAATAATAAATTTAAATGAATGGCCAGGGTTTTCCATGATGTGTTTACTCAAAGCGTTTGTTTCCCTTTTCATTCTAATATCATACCGATGTTCATAAATACGATTCTTTAATTTTTGGTCTGTTTTACCTGGTCTCTGCTATTGGAAAAGCATGAGTTATTCTGGCAGCTATAGCTAGATGCAGGCAACTGGCCAGGCTTAAATGAACACATTTCAATTAGTTCCCTGCTCAGACTGAAAGCCCTAGAAAGATAACATTTATTGATGGTTTTATGTTATGTAATAATAGCAAATAAAAAATTTTATTTTTATGTTCTTACATAGTCTTGTTATATATTTTTGTTTGAGTGTCTTTTTAAATGGGGGTATGTCTTTGTAAGTGGCTTAACTGGTGATTTTGGATACAAATAAAAGGCTTGGATTTAGTTTTTTAATTGTATCGGATGAAGTTCTGATTGCAGGATGAAAGCGCTTATACAATAAATTTTTTTTGTTTCTTGGATCTTGGTGCTACGTTTTTATTCATTCAGAAGTGGTGAAAACATTGTGAGCCTGCATTCGGTTCCTTTGCTTTGTTTGGATAGTTTCCAAACATGCAGGCTGGAAGGGAACCTGCTCAACTGGTCTGTTATGGTGTTGCGGCTAGAGGTGAATGTGGCCAAGAGGTGGATACCCTATGACAAGACAACTCTCAAGCAATCATGCCCAACTACACAGAGGATAGAAGTGACCCCTCCCTGTCTGTTGATGGACCCCCATCACCAAGGTGTTGTCTGCCAGAACAGGTGTGGTTCCACACTGACTTGAAACCTGTAATACATCTATCGCAGAAATCATGTCTTTGATTTTTATGCATTTCTCACTGTGCTCTATGGTTCCCCCATTCTGTGGGCAATTAGTCCAAATTTGTAAATGTGTGTATCCTATGCACAGCTGGACAAGCTGTGTTCAGGGTCTATGGGACAACAAATGGCATATCAGTGTTGGTTTGCACAAGATATGCCCACCACTTAAATCCTGCAGCAATTACTAAAGACACTGTTCTTCTTCTTTCGGCTTTTCCTGGTTAGGGGTCGCCACAGCGGAACACCGGTCCGCTAATGATTGGCAGGTGATTTTTACGGTGCCAAGGTGCCAGCCCGACACCCAACCTTCAATGAAGGCACGCCCATTCACGCATGTCTTTTGAACACAACTCAACTGCGGGGAGGACATGCAGACTCCACACAGAAAGCGTTCCAGCCGAGAATCGAACGGGAGAACCTCTTGCTGTGAGGCAACAATGCTACCGTTGCAAAAGACACTGATTCTCTCAAATACTAAGTTTGTGAAGGAGATCAGATTTCAAAGTGTGCACAAGTCAGCTACAAAGGCAGTTACCTAGCACAGGACTACACCCATCAAATATCAACAGGCAGGTCACCCTAAACATTATGTAGGTGGAGTCTGATAACCATCAATGCCCAATCTAAACAGATCATGCTCCTCAGAGACAAAAAGTGGAAACAATGCCAAAGAAAAAAGCAACCGAATACACTACTAGAATTTAAAAACTCAGCAACTCCATAAAAAACTAATAACCAGAGACTGAAAAACATATTACTCTAAGCTTCAATATGAACATAACAACAACCCTAGAAAATTCTGGAATACTATCTCATCCCTCCTTCATCCCGGCAGTAAAGACATCCCATACCAAAACCCTAACTGCTCTGACCAAGAAACAGCCTCTCTAACACCTTCTTTGTGGAATGTACAGCCAAACTACTGCCAGGTTCTCCCGCTACCCTCCAATATCTTCCCCCTCTCCCCATACCTTTCCCTTTGATCTCAAAACACATATCCCTTTCTTCGGCCTCAATCCTGTGCCCACACACATAAAAAAACTCCTCCTCTGACTGAAACCATGTTCCAATGCACCAGATAATTTATCTGCATCCTTCTTCAAACTATCTGCCAACAACATAGCCTTCCCTATCTCCAGCATAATAAATAGGTCCATCCAAGAAGCTTATGTTCCCTCACTTTGACGACAAGCATTTATCATCCCACTCCACAAAGGCGGTAAAACACCGACACCACTAATTTCCATCCTATTGCCATACTTTCCCCTCTCTCAAAAGACCTGGAAAAATGTATTTACTCACAAGTGATGCCGTATCTAACATAAAACAACCTCCTAACCCCCACACAACATGGATTCCATCCTGGCCACACCATCACTGCACTGCTCTCCTTCCTCGAGTTCATCAACCAAGCTCGTGACTCCGGCAAAATCTTATCAACCCTGCTCCTAGATCTTTCCAAAGCCTTCGACACAGTCTCCCACCTTATATTCCAATCACAACTCTCCTCCCTCAATCTCTCCCCTTCCATCATAGTTTGGTTCACCAGCTACCTATCCAAAAGACAACAAGCTGTTAAATGGAAACATTCCACTTCTTCCTTTCTATATACCCCTACTGGGGGACCCCAAGGTTCTGTCTTTGGCCCCTTACTTTTCAATATATTCATCAATAACTTTCACCACTCCATCTCTAATTCTACACTGATCCAGTATGCAAATGATTCAACAATCATCTGCTCAGCTGAAACCCCTTCCAACCTTCTGCAGATAACCCAGTCAGCTTTCTCAAATACTGAAACCTGGATGCAAAACAAGCACCTAGCCCTTAACGCCAATAAAACAAAATTAATGATTTTTTTCCCCCATTTAAACACTCCCTCATTGATAAAAACTTCTTCAAGATCATAAACCAGACTAACACTCCCATTGAAATTGTTCCTCACACCAAACTGCTCAGTGTTATTATTGACAAATATCTAAAATTTGATATCCACATCCAAACTAACATAAAAAAATACCAAAAATTAGGACTCCGACATAGGCATAACCGTTACCTCACCCCCTCCAGAAGAAAGACCCTCGCCTCCACATACCTTCTCCCTTCCCTAATGTATGGCGCTCCTCTGTTCTTAAATCTTCAGCTCAGCCTTCAAACTACATTAGAAACCTTGAAATGAAACAGTATGATGACCCAGAAGGTAAAACAATAAAGCATAGACCAAAGCTGCCACAGGAAACACAAGTTTAATCCACAAGCCACAAACAGTTCACAAACTCCTCCGAATACACAGTACGTTTTCGTTTCTCCTACTTCATCAGATGTGGGCTGTTTCCAAAGCTAACACCTTTTATAAAGCATATTATTTCAATTAACAAATCACCTTTGCTGAGCAATAAACTTGTAATTAAAAAAGTGCTTTTAACCCGATGTTAACATTTTATGTTTAACATGATAAAAATTTAAAGACGTGTGCCAATACATTACTAAATCACAATCTTATTATAAATAACCATTCACTTTTAAAACTGTGTTCAATTTTGGTAAAATGCATGAATGAATTAAAAAATAAGTAAAAATGAAATGAAACTTTCCATTGATGAAAGAAATACTTCTGCAAAAACTAATCCATTTAGCACCATCTAGTGGCCAAACAAGGATTTTGCAAGGAACAACAGAATACCAAACCATTCCCTTTCCTTAAAACATAACTTACATAAGAGTGTGTTCTAAAAATGCCTACTTTAATATATGTTTTGTCTACAAATAAATTCATATGTCAAAATACATAATTAACATATTAACATTTAATTAAAATGCTTATTAAAAACATGTTATTAAAATTGCATTCAAATGAACATTGTAATAAAAATTACTTAATAAAAAGATGTTTAGTAAAAAGTATGTAGAGAGTTTAAAAAGCATTTAGGACACTTTATAAGGTTTGAGCAACTTTCTTGAAATTCCTAGTAGAGACATATTACAATTTGGCTGACCTTATTTTCAAAAGGGGGGCTATGGAAATATTTTCGTTAAGACCAGGGGCTTTGTTTGCCTCTAGTATTAGTTGCCAATACAACTCCCTATATTCTATTCTTTCTTCCCACAGCCCTCCCCTTTTATCTATGTCTACTCTCTCAATAACATAAAATGTAAATTGTGCTTCCGGGCATTCCTTAGTATGCTTATACAGTGCATTTGTTTCCTTTTTTACCTGTATGTCATATATGTGTTCGTATATTCTCCTTTTAGTTTCCTTTCTGTTTTTCCAACACAATGTCAGGTATACCAAGCCTTTAGAATCACAATTATTAAAGTCCCTACTTTCTGGCTTTGTGTTTCTACTTTCTATAAAAACTTCTTCTTTGTTTATAACATAGGTACATTGCGAACAATAACCACATTTAAATGTTCCTTCCTTTATTCTCCTATTAGAATATTGGGTATCTGTATTACCTTCCAATAGTTTTTTGAGATTATTGGAATTTTTATATACCACCTTTAATTTACTTTTCGAGATGTCCAAATCAGTGAAAGCTATGAATCTATTCCATTCACTTTCAACTATTTCTCTCACTATCCTTGAACTGGCATTTTACTCTAATACCAATGCATTACTGAAATTCTCATCCACATTTCTTGTATTTACTTCCTTTTCAATAGCATCTATACCCAATATAGGTTTAAATTTACTCGCCCTACCCTCCATCACCTCTATCTCTGTCTTTTCTATTAACCAGTGAGGATAACTTCTATTCTTAAACATTTTTCTAAGAACATTCATTTCTTCCATAAAGTCATCATCATTTGAAGTCATCCTCCATGACCTAATATACTGGCCTTTTACTATATTTCTTTTATAATACATAGGATGAGCACTCTTATAATGTAGGTAAGAGTTCGAATAGGTATTTTTCCTATAAACCTTGGACTGAAATGTATTGTCTTTTTTATATATTTCTATGTCCAAGAATTCTAGGGTATCTTCACTCAAGGAATAAGTGAATTCTAAAAAAATCTGTACTTGTATTTAAAAAAATCAATAAATACTGGTACCTGTTCACTCGGTGCCACCCAAAGAATACAAATGTCATCCAGAAATCTCTTATATTGTATCCAACACCTCTTATATTGTGATTGTAAAATAAATTTTTCTTCCCGTTTAGCCAATACCAAATTCGCATATGTAGGGGCACAGACTGCCCCCATTGCTACTACCTTTATCTGGTGAAAGTATTCTCCCTTAAAATAAATAAAGTTATACTTTAAAACCAGATCAATCAACTGCATAATTACTGTACATTCATTATGACTTACGGTGTTGTCTTCAAACACTATTTCTTCCAGTAATTTTAATCCTTGTTCATGGGGTATGATTGAAAACAAGTCTATTACATCTATAGTCAGAAATCTTCGATGCTCTTTCCATAAATCCTGTTTTAAACCTCTTAAAAAATTGCAAGAGTCTTTTAATATATTGCACCTTATTTACCCATATTGCCTTCAATTTCCCATCTATAAACTTAGCAAGTGGTAAGGTTTTAGATCCTTCAGCCAAAAAGTACAGTTTTGTACCTACCATAAATGTAGATGTTCGAGTGCTAATACAGCTGCAGTCATAACATATGGGTTTTCCTGCCGTCAGGCAGGTCCTCGGTCAGCCGAATTCCAAAGTCTAGGTCCGGCGTCGGTTGTCGTCGCTTCTTTCCTGACGTCAGTGCGACAGGGGTATAAAAGAACCAGCCGACGCCATTTTCTTCAGTTTTTCTTGCCCCAGATGTCAGGTGCCCCCAGAAGGAAGGCAATACATACATTTATGTAATAATGCAATGCAATATAATCAAAAAACAGTAGTTGCAAGCAAATACACCATAAATGAATACCCCAATCAGGTTGTATGAGGTGGTGTTAGCCAATAGGCCTGTCCCAAGAGGGGAAGGAGGGAGGGAAACCTGGACTGCAGCTGTATTAGCACTCGAACATCTACATTTATGGTAGGTACAAAACTGTACTATGTTCATCGTGCATACAGCTGCAGTCATAACAGATGGGTAGAATCCCAAAGCTAAAAAAGGGGTGGTAGGCACTAGGTGGAATTAGGAGGAGCCAGGATGCCCTGCAAGACTGCAGTGGCAAAGCCTGCTCTAGTTTTGGAGTATAATGGTAGGTGATAGTGCTTGGAGAAGGTATGCACAGAACTTCAAGTGGCTGCTTCCAAAATATCTTTGGTAGGAACCCCTCTGAGGAAAGCTGCAGAGGTAGTTGTGGCCCTTGTGGAGTGAGATCTGATGCCTGCAGGTACAGTTTTACCATGAAAAGAGTAACAAAAGCTTATGCAGTGGACTATCCATTTTGAGATTGTCTGTTGATCATCTGTGGATGTCCAAGGAATGTAGTAGTCTCTCCCCTTTGTTTTGAGGATCAGGGTAAAAGGTAGGTAAGTGGATAGCCTGATTCAAAGCTACCCTGGATACCACCTTTGGCATAAAGGATGGATTGGTTTGTAAGGAAACTCTGTCCTGATGGAAAATGATGAAAGGCTGCACAGCCATGAGGGCTTGTAGTTCCGATACCCTGCGAGCTGAGGTGATAGCCAGAAGGAAGGCTGTTTTCCAGGACAAATATTGCAATTCTGTTGAGGCAGCTGGCTCAAAAGGAGGCAAGGTCAGTTTTTCTAGAATGAAATTGAGGTCCCAAGCAAGTACTGGTTGCTTCCTTGGGGGTTTTATATTTTTAGCCCCTCTGAGGAACTGTCTTAAGAGGGGGTGAGAGAATAAAGGAGGATCAGTGTTGTATTCTGCAGAAATGGCTGAGGCATGGATTTTGATGGAGGAGAATGAAAGTCCACTGCTTAGCATCTCAGCTAGATACTGTAATATTTGAGGTAAATTCAGTATTCCAGGATTCTGGCCCTTTTTCTCATTCCAGGCACAAAACCGTTTCCATTTTGCGGAGTAAGCTTTTCTAGTAGAAGGCCTTCTGGCCTCCAAAATGACATCCTGCACCTCCTTGGAGAGTAGGGTCTGTTGTGAAGTTAAGGAATCTTCCATGCGGCCAGATTGAGTGTTTTCAGCTGACTGTGAAGAGTTTTGAAGCTGTGCTGAGTCAGAAGAAGAGGCATTAGAGGTAGGGTCCATGGTGGGGAATACGTCAGGCTCCTCAGGAGTGGGTACCAGTGTTGTCTTGGCCAGTCTGGAGCAATGAGAATCATCTTTGGTCTGTCTGCTCTGGTTTTTAATAGAACTTTGGGCAGCAGAGGAAGAGGTGGAAAGGCATAAACTGTCATTGTTGTCCAACTGAAAGAGAGTGCGTCCACTCTCCAGGCCTGTGGATGAAAAGTCCTTGAGCAGAATTTTGCCAATTGGTGATTTTTGTGGGAGGCAAAGAGATCTATGTCTGGCCTTCCCCATGCTTGAATTATCTATGTAAAAACTTGAGGATGCAACTTCCATTCGTGTGGATCTGTCATATTTCTGCTTAGGTTGTCTGCCAGCGTGTTTTCCTTGCCTGGCAAGTACTGTGCTTGAAGTTCGATTTGTAATTCCAGAGCCATGTTCCAAAGAGACATGGCCAGCCTGCATAGGGGGTATGAATGGGTTCCTCCCTGTTTGTTTATGTACCACATTACTGTAGTGTTGTCTGTCCTTATCAATAGTTGACCTGGATGCAGAAGGTCTTTGAAAGCTATAATAGCATTTATTACTGCTAGCATTTCCTTTTGATTGATGTGTAGGTGCTTTTCTTTTTGGGACCATTTGCCCTGAATGCACCGATCTGTCATGTGCGCCCCCCAGGCGTAGTCTGAGGCGTCTGTTGTGATGACTTGATTTGCTTGAGGCTTGCAGAATGGGAGACCTGTGTTTCTTTGGCATGCTTGAGCCCACCACAGAAATTCCTTTTGAAGATATGGAATCAGTGGTATTATTGTTTCCAAACTGTGGCTGTGTTGAGACCATAGGTTTTTCAGGTACCATTGAAGTTTCCTCATATGCAGCTTTGCACATGGGATTAGTAGGATGCAAGATGCCATGAATCCCAGAGCCTGCAGGATTTTCCTTGCAGTCAGCCTGGTGAAATTTGCTAGTTTTCTGAAGTATTGAGTTAGTTGCCCCTGTTTCTCTGGCGTGAGGTAGACCATCTGGGTGTTTGTATCCAAGTGGGCACCCAGGAAAATTATTGTTTGAGAGGGTATTAGCCTTGATTTCTTTTTGTTGACTGTGTATCCCAGAGAATTCAACAACATTATTACAAAAGCCAGATGTTTCAGAAGTATGTGCTTGCTGTCCGCTTGGATCAGGCAGTCGTCCAAATATGGGTATATTTGTATCCCTTGAAGTCTGCAGTAGGCAATTACTGATGCCAGGCATTTCGTGAATACACTGGGCGCAGTAGATAAGCCAAAGGGCAATGCAGAGAATTGATAATGGGTTGAACCTGCAAGAAATCTGAGGTATCTTCTGCAATCTTGTCTGATTGGGACATGCAGGTATGCCTCCTTGAGGTCCAATGTTACCAGCCAAGAGTCCTTGCCCAGCATGGGAAGAAGCTGCTGTAATGTGAGCATCTTGAATTTTGGCATGAGTAAAAATGTGTTTAGGATGGATAGGTCCAAAATAGGTCTCCAATCTTTTCCCTTCCTTGGTACCAGGAATAGTCTGGAGTAAAAACCTTGACCTTGTTCTTGTGTAGGTACCTCTTGAATAGCTTTCATGTCCATGAGATCTGAAATTTGTTTTTGTGCCTCTGCCCTTTGATTGTGTGGCAGGTTTGGCATGCCTCTCATTTTTGGAAGGGTGTGAAAATGGAATCTGTAGCCTCTGTTTATAATGTCCAGGATCCATTTGTCTTTTGTGATAATATGCCAATTTTTCGAAAATGCCAGTTTTCCGCCTAAAGGTGTGAGCCTTGCTTGGCATGCAAAGGGGAAAGTCATTGGGTCTGCTTTCTGAATGGCTGTGAACTATCCTCACCACCTCTGTGTAGGAGCTTGCCATTGTCTGCCTCTAAACGATCCTTGAGATTGCCCTCTGCCCCTCGGGCGCCTGTATCTACCTCTTTGGGGTCTGTCCGTGGCTGGAAAGGACCAATTTTTGGAAGGCCAATTTCTACTGAAACATGGAGGTTGTACCTGTAGGAAATCTTTCACTGTTTGCATTGATTTAGCCTTTTCCTCCATTTTCTTTAATACCTCCTCAGCTTTAACACCAAATAATACATCTTTTTGCAGAGGGGCATCTAGTAATTTAGCTTTGACATGATCTGGTAAGGTTTGCTCTTTGAGCCAGGCATGTCTACGTATGACTGATCCTGTAACAGCAGCTCTACATGAGGCCTCTAAAGCATCAAAACCACATTGCAAGGTATGTTTACCCACTTGTTCTGCACTATGCATCAAATCCTGCAACTCCTTCAAGTCTGGTTGTTCAGGTTGTGACATTTTGCTTCTCAACTGTGATAACAGAAACTGTTGGTACTTTAACATATGGAACTGGCAGTTTAATGCCCTCATGGTTAAGGTGGCCGAGGTGTATACCTTTTTCCGCCACCTTTCTAAAGCTCTGGAATCTCTTTCTGAAGGTAATGGATTTTTAGCAGTGGAGGCCTTAATTCCCTTGGGGCCCTGTGAGATAGTTTCTGGGTCAGCCGCATGGCTTTTGTATAGGAATTGGTGTGAGTCAGGAACCAGGTAATACCTGTCAGGCTTGACTGGGGCTGGAGGTAAAGAGTCTGGGTTAAGGCAGGCCTCCGAATACACATCATCTAGAATGTCTTAGACAGGAGGTATAGCCAGAGGCCTGTGCTGAGGGAGCAAGAGAAAATCCCTAAGCCTTTTCTTGGAGTCTGAGTACTCTTGGCCTTCCCAGTGGAAGTGTTCCCTCAAGGTATGCAAGGTTTCCCCAAAAGAGTAATCCTCAGGGGGGAGACAGAGGGAATGGACTCCTCTGCATCAGAATCCTCAAAAGGGGAGTATGAATGTTCCTGGTCATCAGAATGCTCTGAAATAATGGAGGCCTGGTCCGAGGAGGGGGATTCTTCCTCCACTCTGGGCCTTTGTCCGGGGTTGAGAACCCCTGATAAGAGTAATCAAATCCTCAGCCATTTTGAGCATCTGCTTTTTAGGCATGGGGCCTTGAGAAGGGCCCTGTGGAGCTTGTCTCTTAGTATGCATGGCTGCTTTAGACTTAGTGAAAGCCTTGATGGAGAAAGAAGAGGAAGGCCTGAAGACACCTTGAGAGGTGGCAGACCTGTCTAAACTCTGACTTTCACCGCCAAGAGTGGCTTCGGTATCGGTAGTCGGGGTGTGGGCCGAAGAGCCTGCAACCTCGGGTACAGTAGACACCGCCAATGAAGTGTCGTCGGTAGTCAGGGGCTGCGTAGGCGCCTCACTGAGAACCGGAACACCTGTAGTCAGCTTTGGCGTGGTGTCGGTAGAAGCCGCGGACCTCGTATGTCAGTCCTTATCTTTGCGTCTTTTACTCAAAACTGGAGTCGGAGTATCCGACGACATAATGTAATTAAATTTTTTGCCAAAATAGTGTTGGATGAACTCTGCCCGACGCTTAATGGTGCGTCTGTTGAATGTAGCACAAAAACGACAGGCCGAGACATCGTGGTCTGGGCCTAAGCAAGGAATGCAGAGGGAATGAAAATCCTTATGTGGTATTTGCTTCCCACAAGAAATGCAATTATTAACTTTGTCTGACATCGGTCTGAGGCAAGAAAAATTTCCCCAACGGGGTACTTAGCTTTCAAGAAGACTTCGGTTGCAAAATATTCATAATCTCAGGAGCTGGCCGACCGGCACTTGCGAACTGCTTCTGCTTCGGGCACCGCATGGCAAGAAAGACTGAAGAAAATGGCGTCGGCTGGTTCTTTTATACCCCTGTTGCACTGACGTCAGGGAAGAAGCGACGACAACCGACGCCGGACCAAGACTTTGGAATTCGGCCGACCGAGGACCCGCCTGACGGCAGGAAAACCCATCTGTTATGACTGCAGCGGTATGCACGATGAACATCTATTGGTCGCAAGGGTGGAGTCATTTCATCCTTATGTATTTTCGGAATCCCGAACATTGTGGGTATTCTTGGCTTCCCCACTTTTAAGTAACCATATGTCTGTCTATTAGACCATGGTTTAATACCCACCATGTACATAAGGATGAAATGAATCCACCCTTGCGACCAATAGTTTCGGCTGAAGGATCTAAAACCTTACCACCTGCTAAGTTTATAGATGGGAAATTGAAGGCAATATGGGTAAAAATGTCCAATATATTAAAAGACTCCTGGGATTTTTTAAAAGGTTTAAAACAAGATTTATGGAAACAGCATCTAAGATTTCTGACTATAGATATAGTAGACTTGTTTTCAAGCATACCCCATGAACAAGGATTAAAATTACTGGAAGAAATAGTGTTTGAAGACAACACCTTAAGTCATAATGAATGTACAGTAATTATGCAGTTGATTGATCTGGTTTTAAAGTATAACTTTATTTATTTTAAGGGAGAATACTTTCACCAGATAAAGGGAGTAGCAATGGGGGCAGTCTGTGCCCCTACATATGCGAATTTGGTATTGGCTAAACGGGAAGAGAAATTTGTTTTACAATCACAATATAAGAGGTGTTGGATACAATATAAGACATTTCTGGATGACATTTGTATTCTTTGGGTGGCACCGAGTGAACAGGTACCAGTATTTATTGATTTTTTTTAAATACAAGTACAGATTTTTTTAGAATTCACGTATTCCTTGAGTGAAGATACCCTAGAATTCTTGGGCATAGAAATATATAAAAAAGACAATACATTTCAGTCCAAGGTTTATAGGAAAAAGACCTATTCCAACTCTTACCTACATTATAAGAGTGCTCATCCTATGTATTATAAAAGAAATATAGTAAAAGGCCAGTATATTAGGTCATGGAGGATGACTTCAAATGATGATGACTTTATGGAAGAAATGAATGTTCTTAGAAAAATGTTTAAGAATAGAAGTTATCCTGACTGGTTAATAGAAAAGACAGAGATAGAGGTGATGGAGGGTAGGAAGAGTAAATTTAAACCTATATTGGGTATAGATGCTACTGAAAAGGAAGTAAATACAAGAAATGTGGATGAGAATTTCAGTAATGCATTGGTATTAGAGTACAATGCCAGTTCAAGGATAGTGAGAGAAATAGTTGAAAATGAATGGAATAGATTCATAGCTTTCACTGATTTGGACAACATCTCGAAAAGTAATTTAAAGGTGGTATATAAAAATTCCAATAATCTCAAATAACTATTGGAAGGTAATACAGATACCCAATATTCTAATAGGAGAATAAAGGAAGGAACATTTAAATGTGGTTATTGTTCGCAATGTACCTATGTTATAAACAAAGAAGAAGTTTTTATAGAAAGTAGAAACACAAAGCCAGAAAGTAGGGACTTTAATAATTGTGATTCTAAAGGCTTGGTATACCTGACATTGTGTTGGAAAAACAGAAAGGAAACTAAAAGGAGAATATACGAACACATATATGACATACAGGTAAAAAAGGAAACAAATGCACTGTATAAGCATACTAAGGAATGCCCGGAAGCACAATTTACATTTTATGTTATTGAGAGAGTAGACATAGATAAAAGGGGAGGGCTGTGGGAAGAAAGAATAGAATATAGGGAGTTGTATTGGCAACTAATACTAGAGGCAAACAAAGCCCCTGGTCTTAACGAAAATATTTCCATAGCCCCCTTTTGAAAATAAGGTCAGCCAAATTGTAATATGTCTCTACTAGGAATTTCAAGAAAGTTGCTCAAACCTTATAAAGTGTCCTAAATGCTTTTAAACTCTCTACATACTTTTTACTAAACATCTTTTTATTAAGTAATTTTTATTACAATGTTCATTTGAATGCAATTTTAATAACATGTTTTTAATAAGCATTTTAATTAAATGTTAATATGTTAATTATGTATTTTGACATATGAATTTATTTGTAGACAAAACATATATTAAAGTAGGCATTTTTAGAACACACTCTTATGTAAGTTATGTTTTAAGGAAAGGGAATGGTTTGGTATTCTGTTGTTCCTTGCAAAATCCTTGTTTGGCCACTAGATGGTGCTAAATGGATTAGTTTTTGCAGAAGTATTTCTTTCATCAATGGAAAGTTTCATTTCATTTTTACTTATTTTTTTAATTCATTCATGCATTTTACCAAAATTGAACACAGTTTTAAAAGTGAATGGTTATTTATAATAAGATTGTGATTTAGTAATGTATTGGCACACATCTTTAAATTTTTATCATTTTAAACATAAAATGTTAACATCGGGTTAAAAGCACTTTTTTAATTACAAGTTTATTGCTCAGCAAAGGTGATTTGTTAATTGAAATAATATGCTTTATAAAAGGTGTTATCTTTGGAAACAGCCCACATCTGATGAAGTAGGAGAAACGAAAACGTACTGTGTATTTGGAGGCGTTTATGTGAACGGTTTGTGGCTTGTGGATTAAACTTGTTTCCTGTGGCAGCTTCGGTCTATGCTTTATTGTTTTACCTTCTGAGTCATCATACTGTTTCAATTCAAGGTTGTTTATCGTTTTGGTGAGCAGGTTAACTTTATTCATTTATAAATTAGAAACCTGTTACAATAAAATCTGCAAATTCACCACCAACTCTAGGAACTCATCCCATCACTGCATCTCTCTCCACTCACTGCAATGGGTTGAGCTTCCCAACTATCTGAATCTCCTTGAACTCACGACTGCCCATCAGCTCATATTTAACCCATCCTCCTGTCTCTCTCAGTCTACCTCCTTAACCCCCTATATTCCTAATTGCTCACTTAGGTAAGAAAACCAAAACCTGCTCAAAATCTACAAACCTTTATGGCCACCTGGACACTATCTGGTATCCTGCTCCTTAGCTAAACTATGGAACTCTCTTCCTCCCTCCCTCAGAAATACTCATAACCACTCTAACTTTAAATCCCTCCTCCATTCCTACCTATCTTCAAAGTGGGAATGCCCCTGCTCCTTCCCCACATAGGACCCTCGTGTATCAAAACCCACCTTCTAACTCTGTGCATCATCTCTGCACTCATATCATTTGTCCTCATACTCCTCCTTAACCTCCAAATTATGTTAGTTTATTTCCAGCAATTTCTCGTCCTCAACTGTAATTCACTGTTAATGACCCTTAGATTGTTCTGTTGCTAGATTTTTACTGCTATTATTGTGGAATGTAAAATTTTAATTGTAATTCACCGCTAATGACTCTCAGACTGTACAATTGCAAGATTTTATTATTATCACAGAACGTTTTTGTAGAATGCTGCAATAAAGCTGTATCACTTCTTTGCTTTATATGTGTATATGCAGATATGTTTGTCATTGTTACTTCGGCTTTTCTCCCCAGGTCTCCACTGAAAACGGGCTCTTTTTAGGCCCAGTGGACCTCCCCAGTCATCAAATTGAAATAAATAAATAAATTTCAGCTTCGCCACAACAGCAGCACCTGTTTCATGATTTTTTTTTAATAAAAATGACTCGGATGGAGTCAGGGCCTCATCCCAACAATCTGTACTGAAACAAACGTACACATAGCACAGATGCTGAGCAATGAAAAATACACCCCAATCATCTTAGAACCCCATCTCCATCAGAATTGTGTGTGTTCCTAGGCACATTCCCATAAGGATTACACCTTTATAACTACTAATCCTCTGATGTCCACAGCAGGTACAAATATGACTCTGTCATTGTCCATGTTGGTGTGAATGACCTGAGACATACCTCCCTGGACTACATGAAAAGAGACATGGAAGAGCTCTCCAATCTTGTAGCCCAGGCAGGTATGACCCTAGCCCTGAGTAGCATCCTGCCATCACCCAGAATGATACCACAGTACAAGGACAAAATGATTGACTTCAACAATTGGCTAAGCTTCTGGTGTCATTCTCAGGGGATCCTGTATCTGTCTGCCTGGGATGACATGATCTACAGACCACGATGCTTTGCCAGAGATGACCTGCACCCGTCACCCTTGGGATTCCGGATACTGGCTAAGGCTCTTGGCACCCCTATAGTGCCTTTTTTATGCAAGGTTCAAATGACAAATTCACCACCTTAACAGCTACAACCAAGCAAAATCTGAGGGTAATGCTACTCAATGCTAGAAGTCTAAACCTCAAAATGCATTCACTCGAGGCACTCCTTAAAACGGAGAACACAGACATCTGTGCAGTGACAGAGACCTGGTTCAAGGCTCCAGAGAGCACTCCTGCATTACCAGGCTAATATTCATACCACACCTTTCGGCCACCTAACCTGGACCGAAACACTAAAGGCGGAGGCGTGTCCATATTTATTAAAGATATCCACACCTCCAGGCTAGTTGCTCAGCATAATGCATCAGAGATTATCCAAGTGCAACTAACTCTGGGCAAGACTGCAATCCAAACTGCAACTTGCTACAGATCCCCCACCATGCCCCAGGATTCCCACTCCTCATTTTTTTATACACTGGAAAATATTAGGGTACAACCCAACACCCTCATAATGGGCGATTTCAACTACCCCACCATTAACTGGGAAAACTACTCATGTACCAACTCTTTTGCTCAATGTTTTCTGGAATTCATAAATTCCAACACCTTGGATCAACTTATCCACACCCCCACCAGGGGCAGCAATATCCTTGACCTGGTCATTACCAACATGGGCGACTGGTGTTCTACACCAGAGGTCAATTCCTCAATGGTCAGATCCGACCACAAGCTAATCACCCTAAACATCCACATCCCACCCCCACCCCCCATTAGGAAAACCACCGTAAAATAGTTCTCTAAAGCCAACTTCACGCTTCTTAAGACAGAAGTGGCAAACTTCACGACACCCATGTAGACGGACAACAGAGGTACATCTGCTGAATCCTACACAAATGCATTTTATAAGCACTTACACAAGTGCATGGATCGTGCTATCCCTAACAGAACCAAGATGCGATCCTCCAAAAAAAGGAAGCCAATCTGCTGGTCCCCTGCCATAAACAAACTCTACAACAGAAGAAAGAAACTGTTGCAAAAAGAAGAGTAAAATCCCATGATTGGAGGAACTCCCTTGGTCAGCCTCAGTAAGAAGCTGAGATCCCTCATAAAATCCTCCAAAGCTAGTTACGAAAACAAAATCGCCACTGATTCTAAAGACAATCACAAAGCATTCTATAGCTATGTCAAGAATCTCAATGGCAACACTCAGATCTGCTCTGAGTTACAGCACAATGGCACTAAATATACAGAACCAACTGATATTGCCAACATCCTGGCAGACAGGTTCAGTGCTAACTTTACCCCTCTCACACCCCCTAAAGGGCCCATCTCTATACCGGAAGAATGCAAAGTTCCTGTAATCACGGTTGCACAGGTAAAAAACACATTCTCCAAAGCCAAGAACACAGCATCCATGGGACCTGACAACATCCCAGGCTGTGTTCTACACGAACTATGGAATGAACTAGCCCCCCACCTAAGCACCATGTTCAATCATAGCCTCACCTCAGCTCTGTGCCCACTGAATGGTGCACAGCAACAGTTATCCCACTCCACAAAGGGGGAGCCACCACGGACTGCGGGAACTACTGCCCCATTAGCCTAACGAACCTGGTCTGCAAGCCCATGGAACATATCATCATGGAACTTATAAACAAAGACATTGGTAATCTCCAAACTCTGGACCCCACCCAGTTCACGTTTGTAAAAGGCAGATCATGTCTCCTAAACGTGACAGACTTTTTTGAAGCAGTCACCAAAGCCATAGACAAAGGTAAGGTGGTTCACACAGCCTATCTAAATCTCGCCAAAGCTTTTGACACCATCCCCCACTCTGGAATTACAGATAAACTTACTAAACCAGGTATAAATTCCTATGCCACAAGATGGGTTGTCAACTGGCTCACTGACAGAACCCACACTGTAAACGTAGCAGACTCCAAATCCAACTTCAGACCAGTGACAAGTGGAGTACCACAGGGTTCAGTCCTGGGTCCTTTCTTGTTTAGTATCTACTTCTCTGAATTGCAGGCTAACACAGAAGGTCTTTGGCTAACGAAGTTCACAGATGACTGCAAACTAGGAGCCATAATCGAAACTCCTAACGATGTGGACATCCCAAAAAAGGGCCTCACTGAGACAGCTCTTGAACTTCTAGTGACTGGCTAGACCCCCCGAGTTCATCTTCTGAGGTTTTCAGAGGTTCTTAGGACATGTTTAGAGACATCCTGTATTTAGACCTTTTGTCATCAGGGTGACTCCTTCTAGAACCTTCTTCCCTAGTGGCTGAGGGAATCACCCACACTATTCAGTTTCTAAGGGTCCTCAGAAATCATTTGCTTCACCCAGCTTTTCATTATATAGCTTGCTACTGTATATTTTACTATGACTACTTGTTTCATTTACATGCTTTTAGGCATTTGCTGTAATATGGCATACAGTTTTAATAGTTTGCTCTCTTATCAGCACAGTTTTACTAAACACCTACTTCCTTTTTTTCAGTTTCTTTTTCTGTCCACTGTTGACTATCAGCTGTCCCTTCCCAGTGACCCTAATGATCCGTTCTTTCACCTAATGGCAGCCCTGTGTCTCAACAGTTTCTGTGGCAAAGATCAAGCAAACTGGAGATGGAACCATCATAAGCATGAACTCATGGGGATTTTAACATAGTCAGCCCTGATCTACCCACACCTCTACAGTAAGCACCCTAAAAGAGGGGTTCCTATTAAATGATCGAAGACGCATTCTTTCGAATGTGTCTTGATCGAACTTGAAAGCACAAAAAGGCAAAATAGCGAAATGGCATATAAGCAAATTTTTTCCCTGGGAAAGAAATTGCTTGGCAGCTTCCGTTACTTTGCCGTTTTCATGACTGTAGTGCGATCTCAGAGTTGGTATATTTAAGTAGGGGGGTGGGGGGCAAAGCCCCCCCACTTTATCTAATGTATTTTTTTTTTTTTTTGGAACAGCGATTTTTTTCCAAGGGAAAAAAAAAAATCACTGTTCTAAGCGTTCTAGATTGTAAGCTTTCGCTTACATGGGTTTGATAAATTATTGTTCGCTTTTTTAAGTGTTCGATGATTTAACATAGGCCCTATAAGAATGTGCACTGGTTTAGCATGAGTCTGTCACTTCTGTGAGTGATATGAGGCCACAAAGAATCCCATCCTCCTACAAAAATAGCATTGTGCACGTCTCCAGTTTCCACTGGGGAACCAGTATAAGTTGTGTATCCCTGAACATACCCCCACTCCTTTGTCCTGAAAGAGGCCAGTGGGCACATCCCCTTTACTCATTTCCCTCCTCTGTCAGCTCCACCAGAGGGCACGAGGTGCTACCTGAACTTGGGTCATCTAGGTCACCATCAGGGCTTTAGCCCTCTACATCAACGGAGCAAGGCAAAACCAGTCTCCTGTTAAGGTTTTACACAGTTTATATGCACTAGTAGTTTTGCTTGTAATGGTGTTTTTTTTTTTTTTTTTAACAAGCACCATAAAAGCCCTACATTGCAGTTCACCTTTGACCTGCTGGGCTACATCATTACCATGGGTAGAGGCTGTCATTACTGTGCACTTCCATTGTGCAATATTGACTAGCAGCAATTGATTTGCAGCCCTAGGGTAGCATGCATCCCCGCAAGCCTCTCTGGTACAGCCCTCCTAACTTTAAGGGCAAAAAAGGTGTCAGGTGCAACATCGAAGGCTGCATTTGGACTCAGTCAGCAATGTACTTGCTCACCACTGATAAACAGCGAAGGGGTAAAGTCGCAGATAAAATGTGCAAGATATTTGACACTGGAATGTACAAATGAAAAAAAATGAAAGCAAGGGTTATTAAATGTTTTAAAACTTAAGGCAACAGCATAAAAAACTGCATTCTGTCACAGCAGGAACAGCGAATGAGGAAAGCACGGAGTCCAGGATAACTAGTAACAGAAACAGTGCTGAAAGTTATGGAGAAAATGAAATGAACAGTGGCAATGATGTAGAAGATCTGTGAACTACTTCTATGTAAATAAGCATTTTAGGAAATTCAAGGCAACTGAGGCCTGAAACCATTTACTGTCCTGCCAGTAACAAGCCTTAGACAATACCTCTTCTCTTGACAAGGGCTAGGTCAGTCAAACTGGGGATGAATTTGTGAATACCCATCTAATCATCCAGGTCCCATATGAAGGAAGACAATGTACCACCCTGTTTAATTTGCAAGGGGACTCTATTCCAGACGTGGGTGAGGTACTACATAATGAACCTCGATCCACCATTCTGATGAAGATTTAGAATCCTGGATCTGGTATGTGCAGGATGCTTTGATTTGTGGAGATAAGTGAAATCTAGGACCACTGGTCCCTAATGGCACATATCTGCCCTGAAGAGTCTGTAACATACCAGATAAACAGATAAAGCTTCCAGCAGTGTTGCTTTGGTAGGTCACCCATTATAATAGCAAACAATAGTTGTGTAAGAACTTACCGTAACCTCAGATGTCCTTCTCTTCATTGTGTAGTATTCATAACAGTAGGGAGGTTGCTGCCTGCAGCACCGGACATCTGGCCAGTAGCAAACAATAGTTGTGTAAGAACTTACCATAACCTCAGATGTCCTTCTCTTCATTGTGTAGTATTCATAACAGTAGGGAGGTTGCTGCCTGCAGCACCGGACATCTGGCCAGTAGCAAACAATAGTTGTGGAAGAACTTACCATAACCTCAGATGTCCTTCTCTTCATTGTGTAGTATTCATAACAGCAGGGAGGTTGCTGCCTGCAGCACCGGACATCTGGCCAGTAGCAAACAATAGTTGTATAAGAACTTACCGTAACCTCAGATGTCCTTCTCTTCATTTTGTAGTATTCATAACAGTAGGGAGGTTGCTGCCTGCAGCACCGGACATCTGGCCAGTAGCAAACAATAGTTGTGTAAGAACTTACCGTAACCTCAGATGTCCTTCTCTTCATTGTGTAGTATTCATAACAGTAGGGAGGTTGCTGCCTGCAGCACCGGACATCTGGCCAGTATACCAAAGTCTTAGGAGCAGGGTACATGTTACGTTGCTTGTCAAGACCATAAACTGACATCAGCTATAAAAGTTTTGTCTGCATGTACCCCTTTCAGAAATGACTACAGCATACAGTAGTACCTCTGGGGAGCAGGAAAGGGACACTTTTCAGACCCACATATGCTACCAGGCTAAAGGAACCCAATAAGTGTGTGTGTGTGTTTGGATATGGAGAAGGAAGGGAAAGACAATCCAGATGGACAACAGAGAGCAAAAGGGGGCTGGAGGGGGGGACTGAATGCTGCAACATGAAAGAGGATGACATCTACGGTTATGGTAAGTTCTTACATAACTATTCTACGTCTTTCTATTCTCATGTTGGCAGTACTCACAATTGTAGGGAGAGTACCCAAGCTTTAGGTATGAGCCTGGGAGGAAGGTAGAGGGGCCTGGTCTTTCAGACCCTGTAGAATTGACCTAGCAAACCCAGATCTGGCTCTGCAGACAGAGTCTAGCTTGTAGTGCTTGGTAAATGTATGGACTGAGGACCATGTGGCTGCTTCCAGTATGGAAGCATGGTCCACCCACCCGAAAAGGCTGCTGAAGAGGCAGCTGCCCTAGCAGAATGTGCTCTCACATTGGCAGATAAAACCTTTCCATGAAAGGAACAAAACGCAGAGACAGCTTTAGAAATCCAGACTTTCTAATGGATTTGGTCTTGTCCAGGTAATACCTAAGCTGCCTATGAACATACAAGGAATGCAGTGTTTTTTCAGATGGATTTTGTGGTTGAGAGGAAAAAGACAGGGAGGTTAATAGTTTGATTTAAGGACAGTTCATTAACCACTTTGGGCATGAACGAGGGGTTAGACCGGAGGAAGACCCTGCCCTTATGGAAGATGAGGTAAGAGGGGGTTAGCCATCAAGGCCTGGGTTTCTGAGACCCTCCTGGCAGACGTGAGAGTTACCAAGTACATAGCTTCAGTGATGCAGAGTGAGCTGGTTCAAAAGGAGGTGGTGTGAGTTTCTCAAGGACAAAGTTAAGGTCCCATGAAGGTGGCATAGGTGTTCTAGGTGGTCTGATGTGGAGGACACCTCTTAAGAATAGTTTTACCTCTAATCTGGATGCCAACAGAGGAACCAAGGGGAGACAGGTAGAAATGGCTGACAAGTTTACCTTCACAGAAGAGTATGTCAGCACTGAATGTAGCAGCTCATTTAAGTAAGAAAGGACCACAGGTATGGGTATAAGAAAAGGGTCCTGTATTTTCTTCTGACACCACGTGGAAAATCTTTTCCATTTTGCCACATAATTTCTCCTGGTACTAGGTTTCCTGGCCTCCTGCAAGACATTGAGGACATTCTCTGAATATAGGTGTCTGAAGGGGATCAGAACTCTATCACCCATAGAGTGAGTCTGAGGTTGAGCACCTGAGGGTGTATGAGTGACCCCTTGTCTTGCGTGAGTAGGTCGAATCGGTGGGGTAACCTGTGGTAATTGCCCTTGGCTAGTACATGAAAAAGAGAAAACCAATGCTGTCTTGGCCAAAAGGGAGTTACCAGCAGGATTTTTGGTTTATCCATCTGAATCTTCAGAAGGACACTCTGAATCAGAGTGAAAGGGGGAAAGCCATAAAGATACATCCCCACCCAAGAAAAAGAGAAGGCGTCTACCCTTCACGCCTGTGGATGTGGATTTCTTGTGCAAAATTGAGGAATCTGCCTGTTCTGGGAGGAAGCAAACAGATCTGCCTGAGGAATACTCCACTTGTGAATGAGATCCAAAAACACCTCCCTGTGAACCATCCATTCATGGGAGGGTACAGAGGTTCTGCTGAGAGTGTCCATCACATTCTCTGATGAAGGGATTGTACACTGCTTGCAGATGAATTTGCAATTCTGCTGCCAGGGACCAAATCTGAACTGCCAGGCTGCAGAGGGGGTAGGACCTTGCCCCCCCCTGCTTGTTGATATACCATAGGACAATCATATTGTCTGTGACAACTTTTAAGGTGCCTGGTAGCAGGATTGGATGGAAGGTTTGCAAGGCTAACAGAAGGGCCCTCATCTCCTTGATGTTGATGTGATCCCTTTGTCTGAGGGAGGATCACTCTCCCTGAACTTTTTGTTTGCTGTGGGTTTGCAGGACTGATCCCCAACCCAGGTCTGAAGTATCTGTGAAGATCTGTTGTGAGGGTGTGGGAATTTGCAAAGATATACCCTGGCTGAGAAGCATTACCGCAATTCACCACTGCACCTTTTTTTCAGGCATGGGAAGAGAGGAAACTGAGTATCCAGGGGTTGAGAATGTTGCTTCCACAGACGCCTCACTACCCACAGAAATTTTCTCAAATGCAGCCTTGCAAGGGGGAGCATGGGTATCAGGGATCCCATTGTGGCCTAGGACCCTCAAGAATTCCCTGGCTGTTAAGGTTTGGAGAGACAGGAATAACTGGAGGTAGTGTGTGTGATGACTTCGACCTTCTGGCAAAGAATGAGCGCTGCCATCTGATCTGTATTTATCCTGCATCTCAAGAAAACCAGGTCTTGGGTGGGTGTCAGGTGAGATTTTTTCCTGGTTCACAGTGAATCCTAGGCTTGCCAGGGTACTGGACGTCATGCCTATGTGGTGGTGGGGGGTCTGGCAATCCTGGTGAAGTATCAAGAGGTAGTCTAAGTATGGATATATTTAAATGCCCTGCACTCTGCAGTGGGCAATGACTGGGGCGGGACATTTTGTGAATACTCTGGGGGCTGTGGAAAGCCCAGATGGCAATGTAGAAAATTGAAAATGCAAGGAACCCATTAAAAAGCATAGAAACTTTCTGTAGCTGGGGTGAATAGGGATATGGAGGTAAGCATCCTTCAGATCTAGGGATACCATGAAGGCTTGGTAAGGAATGAGGGGTAGGAGGTGATGCAAGGTGAGCATTTTGAAGGTAGGTACCTTGATGAACAGCTTGAGTACAGACAAATCCAGGACTGGTCTCCAAGGGCCATCTTTCCTTGGAACCAAAAACATCCTGCAGTAAAATCCCTGGTCTCTTCTGGAGGTACTCTTTCTATGGTGCCCTGAGCTTGAAGCTGTTCTACAATTGGAGGGAAGAGATGAAGCTGATTTGTGGGTGGTTGGGGCATCCACTGAAAGGGAGGAGGTGTCCACTATGTCATAAAATATCCTTTCTGGATGATGGAAAGGACCCAGGCCTCTGAGGTTAATTTTCCACCAGGAGGGTAGGGAAAGGCTGAGGCCCAGGGATAAGGGAGTGGAGTTGGGTAATGGGTTTGAGTCACAGTGGAGGAGCTCTGTCCTGGTCAGGCCGTCTCTGAAAGAGAGTTGGGGTGGAGGCAGACGTTTGTTTAGGAGAGGAACATCTCTTAGGTTGCCTCCGTCCCTTACCCTGTTGGGTGTTGGAATGAGAGGACTGCCTCCTAACAAAGGAGGTCATTTGACTGTAGTTCCTATGATGGCTAGGAATAGGGCAGACTAGCAAATGTTTAAGATTTTGTAGCTCCTTGCCCTTATCCTGTAGGGATTTAAGGAGCTCTGTAGAAGCTACACCTTGTTATCAAGAGGTGCATCTAGCAATTTTGTCTGGACATCCATAGGAAGAGGCTGTAGCCTCACCCAAGAATATCTTCTCAGGACAGAAACTGAAGCTGCAGATTTAGAGGATGCCTCTACCACATCATAACTGCACTTTATGGAGTGTCTGGTCACCTGAGAGGTGGTAGAGAGCAGGGCAGAGAGATGTAACTTAGCTGGAGAGTCTGGCATATCTGGTATGAGTGCAGAGACTTTAGACAGGTTATCTAAAACAAACCTAGCCATGTGAGTTTGATAGTTTAGGGCTCTGATGGCTAGAGAAGAGAAAGTATACATCTTCTTCCCTAATCTATCCATAAATTTGCTGTCCTTGTCAGTGGGGAACACAGAGGTACAGGGCAGCTGTTTGGATGATTTATCTGCTGACACTGCAATGACAGCAGGGTCGGCAGGGGGGTTCTTGAATAGGAACTGTGTATCCTGGGGAACCTTACTGAATCTATCTGGATGCTTTGATGTTGGAGGGAGAGTGTCAGGGGTCTGGGATGCCGCCAGAAAAGCATCATCAAAAGCTGGGAGCAGGGGAGGGACTGTAGATGGAGAAGGCTGGTCCATCTGCAATAATTCAAAGTATCTCTTTTTGGTTTCAGAGACATCTGACGCCTGCCATTTAAAGTGTTCTCTCATCAGGGAAATTGTATCCCCAAAGGAGAATTCCTCTCCTGGAGACTCAGGACTAATGGAATCCTCCTCCTCAGGAGTAATGAAGTCCTTGGGAGATTCTATCTGGGAGCAATAGGCAAGAGATTCATCAGAGAAAGAGAGCTCATCTTCAGAATCCTCTAAGGCCTGTATAGGAGTAGGGGCTGGAAGAGGTACCTGAGACTGGAGGGCCTGGAAGGCCCAGAAAAGATTCTGGGAAATAAAACGTCCCATTTAGGAGCTGGTTCAGCCTCTTTGTGCTCCCTATGTTTCAATTTCTGTTTCCTCTTCATGGGAATAGAGGGATGTGCTGACTTAAAGACAGACACCTGAGAGGATAGAGGGAGTAGAGTAGGCCCTGCCGACCCCCTGAGCCATTTTTCCCCTTCGTCATCAGGGACTGCTGGCTGATCTACCTCAGAACTACTCTGCAATTCTGCCGAACTGGCTTCCACCAGATTCCCAGTTCTAGCTGTGAAACGGGTGACCAATGAGACGATAAGAGTCTCACCGGACACCTAAGGTGCAGCATGGGTGTCCAGCCTAACTTTCTTGGCTTTCTTCCGAGGCAGCTCGTCAGAGGTGCCTACCTCACCCCCTCCATGTCTGGTGCTAGACACCGGAGCCTCTGATTTTCTAAATTTAGTTTTAATGCAGTCAGATGGTTTTAGGTACAAACGACTTGCAGACATCGCAAGACGTATGGTCATGGCCTTCACCTAAGCAGAATAAGCACTTATCGTGCATGTCCTTATGTGGAATTTGTCTTCCACAAGTACACTTCCCCTTCCTAGCTGACATGTACATTTGAAAAGCAAAAAGAGGTAATAAAAAACCCAAA
The DNA here is from genome assembly GCF_019279795.1 of Protopterus annectens. Classification (NCBI taxonomy): domain Eukaryota; kingdom Metazoa; phylum Chordata; order Ceratodontiformes; family Protopteridae; genus Protopterus; species Protopterus annectens. The sequence goes on from NC_056733.1 coordinate 904,594,546, forward strand.
GGGGTACTTATCTGTATCGGATGGATGAAAAATGAACAAACTGATTCCCGGAGCTGGTGATCAGAGGTCCATAGATCACTGTGGCAGAAAAGTTCTGAAGGGGGTATGTGCAGATGTCACTTTTATAACAGATATCAGTTTATGGCCTTGACAAGCAACGTAGCATGTACCCCTGCTCCTAAGGCTTTGGTATACTGGCTGGATGTACGGTGCTGTAGGCAGCAGCCTCCCTACTGTTAGGAATACTGCAACATGAAAATAGAATAACATTTTCTGTTGTGCAGGATAGTACCAATGGATTTAAATCACTCTTGCCTGTTGTAAATACCAACTTTAAAATGAATCACCTCTTCAGGCTCAGGCAAACTAAAGGGCAATACAAATTTACTGTTTTTTTTTTTTTTTTTTTACTTTCTTATTTTAGCTTCTTTTACTGTCATTCTCTACGAGATCTTTTAAAACATGTGTCTGTCCCCAGCCCTAAGTTGAAGAAACTGTATCATTCTCACAAACACACCTCAAGTGAGGAAACTGTTAACTATCTTACTCATTTCTCTTAAGGATATTACTTTCAGAGATCACTGCCCCAGCTATCAGTCTGGTCATTTAAATATTATAACCCTTCAACAATACTTCACTGTCCACTAACCTACAACAAGGAGTGACCACAATAAACTTACTGCAAGAGGAAATAAAATCCTTTGTGGGGAGAAAAAAGCAAAGGTGCCACCTTCTTGGATGATAAATTCCAGTCTACTTCCTACCATGTTTTATTCTCATTACTAAATGATCAGACTTCAATGTCAAACTACGGGCAGAGAATCAGATGGTCAAACTACGTGATCATGTTACACTCATTCACAAGCTGGAAATGCTGCAGTGGCAGCATCTGGTTATAATGAACGATATTCTTACCTCCATCTTTTGTACAAGGCCCACTGAAACTGTGTACTAAGTAAAATAACGTACACTGATGGCAGCACTTACTGAGGAAGGCGAAGAATTCCAAGATGCTACAATAAGATTACGTTCTCTGGGGATAACCCTTCTAATGCTGCTTATCTGATGTAGTTACAGTTTACCAAGATTCAAAATAAAAGAGCATCAAAGTCGTGATCTTATAGGTTCATAGATTAGTACTAAGCTAACTGCCCTTTTGAGACATTTTAAGCTTAGCCAATTATCCCTTGCGAGACTCCAACCCTGAACCTTGTGTTTGTAAGGCAAGTACCTTAACCATTAGGCCACCCACCTTCTACACTTTTTTATGGTAAAGGAAAAGGGTATGAGCAAGAAGGAGCAAATTCACAAATGTTAACAATATTAAACTAGTCCTATCAAGTCTGGTCACGTTTTGGAGAGGGATAAAGCCTGGACTGTACCCCAAATGACCCATGTATGTTAGATTAGCAGCATGGGCATCTGAGGGACCTGACAAGGGAGGTGGATAGGAGTGAGCAGCTATTCCCACCTTGAGGAAAGGGAAAGTGCCTATGCTTGCTGCAACAGCAGTATTAAGACATGAGTGAATTCACAAGTTGTGTACCACTTGGTCAGAAAGGCTAACAGGAGTGGAACTGTGTCTGTACCTCTAACTGGCAGCAGATCCTGCAAGGCTGCAGAGTGGGAAGGGATTGGGGCACACTGCCTTGCAGCAGTATGTTGCTGCATCAGCATCCTCTGTCACTTCACTGCCCGTGTCACTGATGTGGGTAGGGTTGAGGACTGCAACCAGATGATGTACTGTGAAAGTGCACTGTGCAGGGGAAAGAAAGCTTTTGGCTGTCCATGACAAAAAGCTGAAGAAAGATTGAACAATGTAATGTCTTACTTTAATAAAACCTGAAAACAAAAGCAAGACAAAAGTAAGGAATGAGAACGAAGTGTGGAGAGAATCGGATTACCTGCACAAGGGGAGCAAATGCAGTCAGAGGACAGGACCTACGGAATAAAGTGGTTGCAGAGCAGCAGAAAGTCTAAAAATGGGAAGGTAAACAAGGCACTGTCATTTTGTCTTTTTAAGATGTACATTAGCAAGGAAGGGTGGTTGACAGAAGACTGGATAGAACTAATGTCAATGGCTAAACAGGTAAAAGGGGAAATGGAAGGGTTAGGACCAGAAGTGAATACAGAAGATTAAAACTCAAACTAGTACATGAATTTAAGAAGGGGGGGTGCTTAAAGTTAGCCAGGAGAAAGAGGATGTTGTACCTGTAGAGGGGGATGGTATAAACAGACAGGGAAAATAAATTAAAAAAACAGTGGAGGGAGACAGTGATACTAGAATTGTTTTTCTGTGTTACATACAACATGACATATCTGAACAGTGACAAACTGTAATGGATTACTATGTTTTCAATACTTATTTGACCATCATTTTTTTTTCTTTTTTGATGGCATGCGTTGATTGTATGCACTAGATGTGGAAATAAATGCACAATTAAACATATTTAGCTAAAAACCATACTGCACTTTTTGACAGCATAGCCTGTTATGAGTTTTTTTTTTCATGAAAGAAGAAATGAACCTCTGTCCTCAGAGATGCATGTCCAACAGTGCATTAAACTGCTACCTCAACTGCTAGTTCAGAACATTTGTACAACAAAAAATGGCAGGCAGGAAAGTACTAGGAGACCGGGATAAGATATGGATAATATTAATACAACCACCCCAGTCTGGCCAAAGTTAGAGTGTAGTCCCCTTGCAAAAAAAAAAAAAAAAAAAAAAAGCAAGCTGAACCGCCTTGCTATGTCGAATGGTCTGACCTCAAATTGTACTGCTAATGGTTCTGCATCAGTGAACATACTCAGTGCAGTTCCCTTACTAAGGATCAGGCTTGTTCAAGGACCAAATAAAGTGAATTTTACTTTTAATATTTTAATAGCGTTTTGAGTAAATATTACTACTATGTAATTTTAAGAAGCTTGGATCTGTACAAGTCCTTTCAAAATTGCCATTACTTTACAGTTTGATCCATAATGTGATTGCCAAATGTTTTCCCTTAAGAACGACTCTGCGACTTATCAGAGATTTCTTCTTTCCCAGAGATGGAGTGATCTCAAGGTAGGGATAAAAATGTAGTGGGATGCAGAGGGCTTGCTCCCTGGGGAAAAAAAAACAAACTTTAGTTCTGTGATTTATACATTGGTAATAATGCTTCCATTCCTGTACAGTTGGTCTTTTGTGATCGCAGTTTTATTAGGCAATCATAAAAGTAAAAACAGCATGTCAGGGAGCCCTACTGCTAATACAAAACTCCACAAACCCAGTAAAACTGCAGCAAACCAGGGGAAATGCATACTCATCTAACTACAATCTCAAAAAGCTACTGAAGCAAAGGGATATTCACCAACTGCTCTGTTACTCTGCAAAAATGGAAGGATCTAGCATTATAAGCACATAACTATTAATTTTATGGCATTTGTGGCAGCTAAAAAAGTAATTGATTGCTGAAACACTTCTAGTTCTGACAGGTCATGATTTTTATGAAGTCGCTGTGCCACAGAAAATAGTATTTTACATGAAAAAAAATATATAAACTGATTTTCCCAGTGGTTATTTTTATTTATTTATTTTATTTTATTTTACATTTGTTGACCGGAATAGTCCGACTGGATGCATGTCCATTTTCAGTGGAGGCCCGGGGAGAAAAGCTCCAAGGGTAAGCAGATACAGTATTACATAATACCAGCATTACATATTACAAACAGACTATTTACAGAGATTACATAATTAAGCAAGTTAAACAAGTTCCACAGGTTACAGTTAATCCTGAGCGCAAGTCAGGATTAAATTAAATTGCACAGTAAACTGGTTAACAGATTTTTACACATTCTAGAGAGAGCTAGCCAGGCTTGATACATTGACATAGCCAGTTAAGTGACAAATGTTGTTTGAGTCTAGTTTTAAATTGACCTAAGGTGGAAAGTAAGGTAATATCAGCTGGAAGAGAGTTCCAGGATCTACTTACAGAGTTTGCAAAGAGGGAATCACCGGCTGTGTTATTAATTTGCTAGTCTGAATTAGTAGTTTGTTAGAGGATCGAAGCGGTCTAGGATTGTTACAGGGGGTGATAATATTTTTAAGTGCAGGAGTATTGTCCGGATTATAGAGGATTTTATAGGCCATAATCAGTTGGTTATACTGGATTAGGCTGGGTAGTTCAAGCCACCCAAGCTGATTTAGATTGACGCAATGATGTGTCCTAAAAGGCAGCCCAGTGGCAAACCTGGCAATGTGGTTGTAGCAAATTGAGAGTTTGTTAAGGACAGTCTTGTTTAAATTCGAGAGTAGAGGGGATGCATAGAGAAGGGTTGAAAGAAGGTGAGCGTGAGCTATGGCAATTTTAGCTGGAGGGGTTAGGAAGGCTTTTTGTTATAAAACTGTTTTCCCAGAGGGGTTAGAGTTGTCCACTCATGCTAAGCCGGTGATGGCTAAGCTGAAAGAACTGTTCCAGTATTAGAAGACAGTGGAACAGCTTGGCTATTCCCTGGTGATAAATCCATCACCGCTGTCCAGAAGTCAAGGATGAATGAGAAGAGCAGCTCGGTCGAGACAGGAAATAGACAACCTACACATGCGCAGTGACTGAATGGTGACGGCGTGAGTGAAATTAGCTGTCTGAAATGACTGAGCGGCTAGGCTGTCGCAGGGTACATTTGTTGGACAATAGGATAAGAAAACAAAGAATGGCACTGTGCTGTAGACCTTAACGAAATTGACAGATTTATCTGTTTAGCAAAGTCTTGTAATGGAAGTCTTACAGGATTTATGATTCATAAGTTAATTTCCTCGATATGGAATACTGCACCCTGCGGAAGTAAATGGGCAAGGTGTTCAGAAAAGTTACACAAGCTTTTCATTGCCTTTAGAGAAGGTATTACTAGTGGCGTATGTAATTTTTTTCTCATTACTTTCAAAGAGCAACAGCATACAGTGGACATGTGGTTTAGAGTACCAATGAGCATGACAAATAGGTTTGGGGGTTGCTATAATGGCTAAGGTGTTACCTCACAAACACAAGCTACAGGGTTCGATTCTCACCTCTGAAGGGGAAAATGGCTCACAAGTATATCAAGCCTAGTACTTACCTATGAACCTATAATTAACAATAATACCTTGGCTACTATTTACCTACGAACCTATAATTAACAATAATACCTTGGCTACTATTTACCTATGAACCTATAATTAACAATAGTACCTTCACTTGCAGAATTTTTCAAGGAAAGAAATAAAACCAAATCAGATTTCTATATTAATAGGCAAAAGCCTTTTTTATTCCTACACTTTACTAGGCTAAGATAAATCAGATCAAATACTGACTGCTAACCCATTATCTCAAACCCCAAACAACCCTGAAAACTGATGTTTAAAACTACCCAAACCTCCCCCTCATTTATTAAACCCACCAATCAGTGCAATCCCTCCTCATTCATCACACTCTACTTAACTTCAGATTTATATCCGTCTGAAATCTGCAAAATTCTAATAAAACTTCCTGATAAACTCCCCACTCTTCCAATCAGCTTCACCTAAAAAGATGCTTCAAATATCTTTCAGCTCCTCACACATTTATAATCTATCTCTCACTACTGCTTCTATCCCCTCACTCCTATGGAAAACATTCACAATAATCCCACTACCTAATATGTTTACCCATCCTTTCTCTCCCAGAACACTAACATTTTGGTAGGGGGATTTTGCAAAGGGTATAAAGCAGCTCATCCATAATTATCATCTTTTATTAATGACTCTGGTCTTCTGAGTGAGACTCGGTACGACTATGAGGAGTTTTGATGTTAGAAGAACATTGTTTACTGCTGCTGATCACACCTTTAATAACAAGGGTAATGATCTTTTTTATAGCGACTCCTTTTACTAATCTTAGCAGGGCCACTGACCAAGTAAACCACTCCAGTTTATTCCATAAACTGAAGTATTTATCCTTTTCTGATGAAATAAACTGGATTAGAGATCATCTTTCAAACGGATCCATCCAAATTCTGCTTGGCAACACCTTAACTAATCCAGGACCCCTCTCTTTACAATGTTTTTGTAGTATGTAAAATAACATTCCTTCTGCACTCTCCTCATCAAAACTCCCTCTGTACAAAGATCATATCCCTCCTATTTCTTAAAGAACCAGGCATTAGTATTTTACAAAATTTCTTCAAAAAGACCTAGTTAACATTTATAACTGTTTTGCTACTCCGTCCACAATACACATTATCAACAAATGTATCCTCATTACTTTTGGAATACCATCCAAACGTGTCTCTGCCTCTCCAACCCTTCACAATGATACCTGGGGTGACCCCACCTCCTAAGTCACTAGTTACAAATACCCTGGATCACCATCGAAACTTCTACACAAACAGTATTCTCAGTATAACCAAAGTTCTCTCTACTCAAACAGGCCTATAAAGTAGTTTTGCTACTAAACCAGATAATCCACAGCAAACAGCAGCCTCATATGCAAACTCTAATATACAGAACCCAACACAAAAAAAGGCTCTCTCAAAAAAAAAAAAAAAAAAATCTGCCACTTCTTCCTGTTTTCCAACTGCTTCACTCATCACTGTACTCTATTAAAACTACCAAACCAGAAAAAGGTCCCTTTGTTCTTTGCACTACCCTTCACAAGATGACCTTCAACAACTTCTGCTCGCCTGAACAATTAATCAATTGCAAACATCTCTGGCATACCCTCCACACTACCAGTCTCATTGAGGTAGTCCACTTCTTTACAGACACAACATTCACCAGTACCAGCTGTGCTCAATAACTTTGTCTTGGCCACCTGGAACCCCCCATCTTCTATTAAATCTTTATTATTTTATTCTTTATTTAGATGTTTCCTGCTATGTCATGTTCCAGTTCTTCTAATTCTGTAACTTACTCAGTTTAACTATTATTGTACTTTTTAACTGTAAAAAAATTGCAAATTATGATCTTCGTGTTTCACTGTTGCATTCATTACATTTGGGTAATCTGCTGGCAGGTTGCCCTCAGTCAGCCTGAATAACAAAGTCTTGGGTCCAGCGTCAGTTGCTGCCCTTCTTCCATGACGTCAGGTCGTCAGGTATAAAACATGCAGCTGACGCCATTTTCATCTGGTTTTCTTGCCGTGCGGTGCCTGAAGCAGAAACAGTTCGCAAGTGCCAGTCGGCTGACTCCTGAAATTTTCATTTTCGAGTTTCAGAACCGAAGTCTTCAACCTAAAGCTAAGTACCCCATTGGGGAATCTTTTTCTTGCTCCTTACCGATGTCAGTAAAAGTTAAGAATTGTATTACTTGTGGGAAGCAAATACCTCATAAGGATTTTCATTTGTACTGTATTCCTTGCCTAGGCCCTGACCACAACTTGCCTTGCTGTCGGTTTTGTGCTAAATTTAATCAACTCACTATTAAGCGTCGGTATAATTCTGCATCTAAATATTTTGGCTCAAGATTTAACTATCCGGAAATGTTGTTGGTTAGCAATCCAACTACCGGAATACACAAAAAAACGCAAAGAAAAAGACAGGGACAGACTGTCGTGGTCCAAAACTGATGACAAAGCTTCTCCTAAGCCAGTCGCCGGTACTCAGTGAGGCGCTTTTGCAGCCCCTGATGCCCACTACTTTTGATTCGCAGGCCTCTACAGAGACCCATTCGGAGTCCGGTATGCCGTGAGACACTAAGTATTGAACTTGCGGATTCTCTACCTTAGATGGGTCCGGAGCTGCTGAGCAGGCACTGGCTTCTGAGGGTGTTTTCAGGCCTAAAGATTTGTATATTAAACCGATACCATCTTCAAAACCTAGGTCAAAATCAACTTCTATGTCTAAAAAAACGATGCTTGGGCCACGTGCACAGGCCCCTATGCCTAAAAAACAAATGATCAACATGGCTGAGGATTTAATTACCTCGATCAGGGGTTCCCATCCCCCTCCTGATAAGAGGCCTAGGCAAGGCACTGACTATGAATCTTCAGATCAGGTTTCTATTTCTTCTGATTCCTCTTCTGATCAGGAATTATCTATTCCACCTTATGAGGACTCTGATGCAGAAGAATCCATCCCTTCTGCTTCTCCTCCTGAGGATTTTTGTTTTGGTGAAACTTTGCATACCTTAAGGGAACACTTTCACTGAGAGAGTCAGGATTTCTCAGAATCTAAAAAGAGGCTTAGGGATTTCCTTCTTCCTCAGAATAGGCCTTTGGCTATACCTCCTGTTCTAGACATTGTTGATGATGTTTTCTCAGAATCCAGCATGGCTCCTGATTCCCTGCCTCCGGCTCCTAGTAAGCCAGACAGATATTACAGGGTTCCTGACTCCCACAAATTCCTTTTTAAAAACCCTACTGCTGATCCTGAAACCATTTCTCAGGGTCACAAGGGCGTTAAGGCTTCTACTACTAAAAATTCTACCCCTTCTGATAGAGACTCCAGGGTGCTGGATAGATGGGGTAAGAAGGTTTACATGTCTGCAACCTTGGCAATCAGGGCTTTAAACTGTCAATTTCATATGCCTAAATATCAGCAGCATGTCATGGGCTTAATTAAACAGAAAATGATGTTGATTTCTGACTGCGTGGAAAATAAAGAGTTACACGATTTATTGCATTCAGCTGAACAAGTTGGAAAGCATACTTTGCAATGCGGTTTTGATTCCTCGGAGGCAACTTGCAGTGCCGCTGTAACTGGATCTGTGATAAGAAGGCATGCTTGGCTCAAGGAGCAAAATCTGCTTGATCATGTTAAAGCAAAATTGTTGGATGCTCCTTTACAACTGGACAGTCTATTTGGTAATAAGGCAGAAGAAGTTTTGAAAAAGATGGAAGATAAAGCTAAATCTATGCAAACTGTAAAAGATTTCTTACAAGTGCAGCCGCCAGGTTCAGTAGGCACTGGCCTACTAAGAATTGGTCCTTTCCAGTACCCACCAGAGCCGCTCAGGTCAAACCCAGACACTCCCAAGGCTCCAGGTTTCAGTCACAAGGAACGTACAGAACAAAACAATGGGGTGTCTCCACCTCCAAATCTGGAAGTAACAAGGCACCTCCCTATGGTAAAGAGTCTCAATGACTTTCCTCTGCCATCACCAAGCACTTATCTTTTGGCAGCCCCTTTGGGGGGAAAACTGGCACTTCAACCTCGAAATTGGCATCTAATTACCCAGGACTAGTGGGTTTTAAATATAGTATCCCAGGGATATAGATTTCATTTCCACATGTTGCCAATCCCAAACGGATGGCCAGATCTGCCTCCAAATCAGTGGGCAGAGGCCCAGAAACAAGTTATGTCCCTCATGAATATGGGGGCTATTCAACCAGTACCAGAAAAGGAAAAGGGACAAGGTTTTTATTCAAGACTTGTCCTGGTACCAGAAAAGACAAATCATGGCATCCAATTCTGGACTTATCCATTCTAAATACATTCCTGGACATTCCAAAATTCAAGATGTTGACTCTACAACAGTTACTGCCTATGCTAGGCAAGGATGCCTGGTTGGTAACTCTAGACTTAAAAGAGGCTGACCTGCATATCCCAATCAGGGAATCTTGCAGAAGATATCTCCACTTCAAAGCAGGCTATTTGCATTACCAGTTCTCTGCACTGCCCTTTGGCTTATCTACTGCGCCCAGGGTCTTCAAAAAGTGCCTGGCACCAGTAATTGCATTTTGCAGACAAAGAAACATTCAACTATATCCTTATCTGGACGATTGTCTAATTCAGGCAGAAAACGAGGACACTCTTCTAACTTGTCTAGGGTACACCATAAACGAAAATAAATCACAACTGGTACCCTCTCAAATAATTACATTCCTGGGTGCAAGCTTGAATACAACTGCCCAGATGACTTGCCTCACGCCAGAAAAACAAATTCAGTTGATGACTTATTCAAACAAGTGGCCACAAAAACACAGCTATCTGCAAGACAAATTCTGCAGGCCATGAGGAAACTTCAATGGTACCTAAAAAGCTTATGGAGTCAACATTGTCACAGCCTGGAAACAATGATTCCTATCATTCCTTGCCTACAGCAGGAGTTCCTATGGTGGGCAGAGGCCTGTCACCAAAACAAGGGAATGTCATTCATTCTACCCCCTGCCACCCAAACCCTGACTACAGATGCATCAGATTATGCTTGGGGGGGGGGGGGCATCTGACAGGGAGATGCATTCAGGGCGAATGGAACCCAAATCAAATGCACCTACATATCAACCAGAAAGAAATGCTAGCTGTAGAGAATGCTCTGACGGCCTTCAAGGATTTTCTTCATCCAGGACAACTACTGATAAAGACGGACAACACCACAGTTATGTGTACATAAACAAGCAGGGGGGGGGGGGTACCCATTCCTACCCCCTTTGTAGACTAGCCATGGCTTTGTGGAACACAGCCTTGACTTACCAGATACATCTACAAGCTCAATTCCTGCCAGGAAAGCAAAATACTCTGGCAGACGAACTAAGCAGAAACCTTATGGACCCACACGAATGGAAATTGGATCCACAAATCTTCAGCATGTTGACACAAAAATAGGGGAGCCCAGACATAGATCTTTTTGCCTCTCCCCAAAACTATCAGTTGGACAAATTCTGCACAAGAATCCATCACAAAAAAGCTTGGAAAGTGGATGCTCAGTCCTTCAGCTGGAAAAACCTATCAGTCTATGCCTTTCCCCCTCTGCTTCTGCTCTCCAAGGTTTTACTAAAAGTCAGACAGGAAAAACCAAAAATGATTCCGATTGCTCCAGATTGGCCTCGCCAACACTGGTACCCACTCCTACGCAGCTGAATGATAGGGCATCCACTTTCCATGGTACCTGCCTCAGACACCTTATCTGTCTCAGCAGAAAGTACAGTTGTGTACCTACCATAAATGTACATGTTTCAGTGTATTCACTGTTGCAGTCATTACACTTGGGTTATCCTGCTAGCAGGCTACCCGCAGTCGGCCTGAATTCCAAAGTTCTGGTCCAGCGTCGGTTGCTGTCGCCTCTTCCCTGACGTCAGTGCGCCAGGGGTATAAAAGATGCAGCCAACGCCATTTTCTTCAGTTTTTCTTGCCCCAGATGTCAGATGTCCCCAAAAGGATAGGCTAAAAATTCTGCTCATAAAAAAGCATGCACTAACATAAACATTACCTTCATCTACAAGCAAATACACCACATAGGTTGTATAGAATAGAGAAGTACAGATAAGTCCCAGCAATGAAAGGGGGATGGTGGGAGGGTAACCTGGACTGCAACATTGAATACACTCGAACATCTACATTAATGGTAGGTACACAACTGTACTATGTTCATCATGTTTCACTGTTGCAGTCATTACACTTGGGTTGAATCCCAAAGCTGAGGTTGGGTGGCTGGACCTAAATAGAATTAGGAGTGGCTATGAGGCCCTGCAGAACTGCAGTGGCAAAGCCTACTCTGGATTTAGAGTAAAGAGGTAAGTGGTAGTGCTTTGTAAAAGTGTGCACTGAAGTCCAAGTTGCAGCCTCCAAAATGTCCTTGGTTGGTACTCCTCTGAGGAAAGCTGCTGAAGTGGCTGCTGCTCTGGTTGAATGTGGCCTAATGCCCTTAGGCACTGATTTGCCATGTTGTGAATAGCAGAAATGAATGCAGTGGCCTATCCATTTTGAAATAGCTTTTCCTTGCGATCCTGCAGCATATGCCACTAAGAGTTGCTCAGTCTTTCTGAAAGCTTTAGTTTTGTCCAAGTAGAAGCGCAGCTGTCTGTGTATGTCCAAAGAATGCAGAAGTCTCTCCCCCTTATTCTATGGGTTTGGATAAAAGGTAGGCAAATGAATGGTTTGGTTAAGAGCCACACTGGACACCACCTTAGGCATAAATATTGGGTTTGTCCTTAGAGAAACCCTGTCCGGATGGAAAATAATAAAAGGTTCCACAGCCATTAGTGCCTGTAACTCTGAGGCTCTTCTTGCTGAAGTTATTGCAAGGAGCAGAGCTGTTTTCCATGATAAGTATTTTACCTCAGCTGTACTGGCTGGCTCAAAAGGAGGCAGTGTGAGCTTTTCCAAAACAAAATTGAGGTCCCATGCAGGTATTGGAGCTCTCCTTGGAGGTCTAATGTTTTTGGCCCCTCTGAGGTACTGCCTTAGCAGCGGATGTGGAAAAATAGGTGGGTCCGTATTGTAATGAGCTGAAATGGCAGAGGCATGGATCTTAATTGATGAGAAGGATAGGCCTTTGTCCAGCATCTCAGTTAGGTATTGTAAAATCTGAGGAATATTTGGTACAAGCGTGTCCATTCCTTATGCCTGGTTCCAAGCACAGAATCTCTTCCATTTTTCTGCATAAGATTTTCTGGTGCTGGGCCTCCTGGCCTCAAAACTAACATCCATAACTGCTTTAGAGAGAGGTGTGTTCTGAATGGTTACATTATCCACCATGCAGCCAGATTTAGGGTTCTGAGTTGGCTGTGCAGAATCTGATTGTTTTGTTGGGTCAGCAAATTAGAAATTTGAGGTAATGTCCAGGCTGGGCCTTGAGACAAGTTCTTTAGGATTGGGTACCAGTGCTGGGGTGGTCAGTCTGGAGCAATCAGTATCATTTTTGGCTTCTCTTGTCTGACCTTTAGGAGTACCTTGGGGAGGAGAGGCAGTGGAGGAAAGGCATATACTGTAAGGGTTTTCCAGCTGAATGATAGGGCATCCACTTTCCATGCTTGTTTGTGATAAGTCCTTGTGCAGAATCTCTGTAGTTGGCAGTTGTGAGGGGAGGCAAATAGATCTATGTCTGGGCATCCCCATTTCCTTGTTATCATGCCGAAGATTTGTGGATCTAGTTTCCACTCGTGAGGATCCATGAGGTTTCTGCTTAGTTCGTCTGCCAGAGTATTTGTCTTTCCTGGCAGGAATTGTGTTTGCAGGTGTACTTGATAAGTCAATGCTGTGTTCCACAAAGTCATGGCTTGTCTGCAGAGGGGGGTAGCAATGTGCGCCTCCTTGCTTATGTGCCACATGACTGTAGCATTGTCTGTCTTTATCAGCAGTTGTCCTGGATGAAGTAGATCCTTGAAGGCTGTCAGGGCATTCTGTACAGCTAGCATCTCTTTTTGATTGATATGAAGATGCATTTGGCTTGTGGGCCATGCGCCCTGAATACATTTTCCTGCCATGTGGGCCCCCCAGGCATAATCTGATGCATCTGTTGTTAGTGTCTGTCTGGCTGTGGGTAAAGTGAATGGCTGTCCCTTGTTGTGGTGACAGGCCTGTGCCCATCATCGAAACTCCTGTTGCAGGCAGGGAATGAGGGTAATTAATGTTTCCAGGCTGTGGCAATGTTGAGTCCAAACACTTTTTAGATACCATTGTAGTTTCCTCATATGCAGTCTTGCATATGGAATTAGCAGAATGCAGGATGCCATGAAGCCCAAAGCCTGCAGAATTTTTCTTGCAGATAACTGGGTCTTTGTTGCCATCATTTCGAAGTAAGAAGTCAGTTGCCTTTGTTTGTCTGGCGTGAGATAAGCCATCTGGGCAATTGTATTTAAGCTTGCACCCAGGAATATTATCTCTTGAGAGGGTACCAGTTTTGATTTCTTTTCGTTCACTGTGTACCCTAGGCAAATTAGTAATCTCTTTACAAATGCCAAATGCTTTAGTAGAATGTTCTTGTTCTCTGCTTGAATAAGGCAGTCGTCCAAGTAAGGATATACTTGTATTCCTCTTTGTCTGCAAAATGCAATTACTGGTGCAAGGCATTTTGTGAAGACTCTGGGTGCAGTAGATAAGCCAAAGGGCAGTGCAGAGAATTGGTAGTGCATTGAGCCAGCTATGAATCTGAGGTATCTTCTGCAAGACTGTCTGATTGGGACATGGAGGTATGCCTCTTTGAGGTCCAAAGTTACAAGCCAAACCTTCTTGCCCAGCATGGGCAGAAGCTGCTGCAGAGTCAACATTTTGAATTTTGGAACGTCCAGAAAACTGTTTAGAATAGACAGGTCCAGTATTGGTCTCCAGGCTTTGTCCTTTCTGGGTACCAAGAAAAGTCTTGAGTAAAATCCTTGTCCCTGCTCTTGCTGTGGTACTCGCTGAATAGCCCTCATGTCCATGAGGGATGAAACTTGCTTTTGTGCCTCTGCCCATTGATTGTGTGGCAGGTCTGGCATACCTTTTGTCTTTGGAAGGGTGTGAAAGTGGAACCTGTAGCCCTGAGACACTATATTCAAGATCCATTTGTCCTGTGTGATCATGTGCCAGTTTTGTGAAAAGAAGTGCTAGTTTTCCCCCTAAGGGTGCTGCCAAAAGATAAGTGCTTGGCATTGGCAGAGGAAAGTCATTGGGACTGTTTCCTATATGGCTGTGATTTGTCTTCTCCGCTTTTGGAGATAGAAGCACCCCATTGTTTAGGCCTGTATGAGCCTTGGGGCTGGGAGCTGCCTCTAGGGCATCTGTATCTGCCTCTTTGTGGCCTGTCTGACACTGGAAAGGACCAATTCTTAGAAGGCCAGTTCCTGCTAAATCTGGGTGGCTGTACCTGTATGAAATCCTTAACTGTCTGCATAGATTTTGCTTTATCCTCCATTTTCTTCAACACCTCTTCTGCCTTAACACCAAACAAAGTATCATGCTGTAATGGAGCATCCAATAATTTTGCTTTAACATGATCAGGCAGATTCTGTTCCTTTAACCAAGCATGCCTTCTAATGACAGAACCCGTAACAGCGGCCCTGCAAGAGGCCTCCAGTGAATCAAAACCACATTGCAAAGTATGCTTTCCCACTTGTTCAGCTGCATGCAATAAGTCCTGCATTTCCTTGTTATTAGAACATTCAGAATGTCAACATTTTCTGTTTTAGCAGTGACATTAAGTATTGCTAATATTTAAGCATATGAAACTGACAATTTAAAGCCCTTACAGCCAAGGTAGCAGAAGTGTAACCCCCCCCCCATATGTCCAGTGCCCTAGAATCCCTATCAGAGGGGACAGTGTTTTTGCAGTGGAAGCCTTGACCCCTTTGGTACCGTGAGATATAGTTTCTGGGTCAGCAGCAGGGTTTTTATATAGAAATTTATGAGAGTCTGGAACCCTGTAGTATCTGTCTGGCTTAACAGGTGCAGGGGGTAAAGAGTCAGGGGACAGGCCGGACTCTGAAAATACATCTACAATGTCTAGAAGAGGTGGAATAGCACGAGGTCTGTGCTGAGGTAGTAAAAGAAAGTCTCTGAGCCTTTTCTTACATTCTGAGTAATCTTGGCTTTCCAAGTGAAAATGATCCCTCATGGTATGCAGGATTTCCCCAAAAGAATAATCCCCAGGAGAACAGGCTGAAGGAATAGATTCTTCAGCATCAGAATCCTCATAGGGAGGAAGAGAGTATCCCTGTTCAGAAGAGGAGTCAGAGGAAATGGAAACCTGATCAGAAGAGTCATATTCTGTCTGTTGCCTAGGCCCTTACCAGGAGGGGGATGGGAACCCCTGATCAAAGTAATTAGGTCTTCGGCCATTTTAAGCATCTGTTTCTTAGGCATGGAAGTCTGTCCAGGAGAATGCTGTACTTGTTTCTTTGTCTTTACAGCTGTTTTAGTCTTTGCCTTTGAAGCTGAGGTTGGCTTGACATATAACTGTGTAGGTCTGAAAACACCCTCAGAAGCCGATGCCTGCTCAGCGGCTCCGGACCCATCTGAGGGAATAGTTTCCGAGTGTACAATACCTTGAGTATCCACAGGTCTAGTCGGCTCCACGTGGGAGTCTGAAGCGGCCTGTGGCTCTGAGGTACCGGGCGTCAGGGGCTGCGAAGGCGGCTCACTGAGAACCGGCGACTGGCCTAGCAGAGGCCTCGTTGTCAGTTTTGGACCTCGCATGCCTGTCCTTTTCCCTTTCTTTGTGCTTTTTATAAACTCCGGTCGTCGGCTGTTCTGACGGCATTATATAATTAAATCTTCGGCCAAAGTAATGAAAGGCAAAATCGTACCGACGCTTAATAGTGCGTTGGTTAAATCTAGCACAAAACAGACAGCTAGGAACGTCCTGGTCAGGGCCTAGGCAAGGAATACAGTAAGAATGAAAATCCTTATGAGGTATTTGCTTCCCACAAGAAATACAATTGTTAACTTTTTCTGACATCGGTCTGGAGCAAGAAAAAAGTTTCCCCCAACGGGGTACTTAGCTTTAATGAAGACTTCGGATCTGAAATTCGATTTTGAAAATCTCAGGAGTCGGCCGACCGGCACTTGCAAACTGCTTTTGCTTCGGGCACCACGCAGCAAGAAAGATTGAAGAAAATGGCGTCGGCTCCATCTTTTATACCCCTGGCGCACTGACGTCAGGGAAGAGGCGACAGCAACCAATGCCGGACCAGGACTTTGGAATTCAGGCCGACTGTGGGTAGCCTGCCAGCAGGATAACCCAAGTGTAATGACTGCAACACTGAAACACAATGAACATCTACCAAATTCTGCACACTCCGCTCCAAACTCTGAATCTTGCAGCATGGCTAATCAACTAATTTCACCAGTTACATCTCTCAGTAAACCTGTGATGGATGTCATTTTGGAGGCTAGAAGGCCTAGTACTAGAAAATCATATGCTGATAAATGGAAAAGATTCTGTGCCTGGAACAAAGCACAAGGAATACACACAGCAATGCCCAATATTCCTCAGATTCTGCAATATTTAACTGAGGGCCTATCTTTTTCTTCTTTAAAAATCCATGCCTCTGCCATTTCAGCTCATTACAACACAGAGCCTCTTCTCTTTTCTCGTCCCCTGCTAAAGCAGTACCTCAGAGGGGCCAGAAATTTGAGACCTCCCAGAAGAGCACCAACTCCTGCATGGGACCTCAATTTTGTGCTGGAAAAACTCACCCTACCTCCTTTTGAACTAGCTGCTACTGCAGATATAAAATTTCTCTCTTGGAAGACCGCCGTTCTTTTAGCAGTCACTTCAGCTAGAATGATTTCAGAACTACAGGCTCTCATGGCAGTGGAGCCTTTCATTATCTTTTATCAGGACAGGGCGGCCCTCAGGACCAATCCATCCTTTATGCTTAAAGTGGTATCTAGTGTGGCTCTTAATCAGCCATTCATCTGCCAACTTTTTTCCCAAATCCACAGAACAAGGGGGAGTGGATTCTGCATTCATTGGATGTACACAGACAACTAAGATTCTACTTAAGCAGGGCAAAATCTTTAAGAAAATCTGAGCAATTACTGGTGGCATTTGCTGCAGGGGCAGAGGGAAAGGCTATTTCAAAGCAGACTATTTCAAACTGGATAAGCCACTGTATTCATTTCTGCTACATGCACCATGGTAAACCTGTCCCCAAGGGGATCAGATCTCATTCCACCAGGGCTGCATCTACTTCAGCAGCTTTTTTCAGAGGGGTTCCCTACCAGAGACAATCTAGAAGCTGCTACTTGGAGCTCAGTTCATACGTTCACCGAACATTACCATTTACCTCTCTTCTCTAAATCCAGAGCAGGCTTTGCCACTGCTGTCCTGCAGGGCCTTATAGCTGCTCCTAATGCTGTATAATTCCATCCTCCCAACCATAGCTTTGGGATTCTACCCAAATATAATGACTGTAACAGTGAAACACAAAGAACATAGTACAGTTGTGTACACTTACCATAAATGTAGATGTTAGAGTGTATTCACTGTCACAGTCCTGGTTACCCACCTGCCAGCCTCCTATTTCTCTCTTATTATACCTCTTCTTTCTTTTACTATGCTCAAAGGCCTTTTTGGTGTATTTGCTTTTATATGGAGGCATATATATTTTTTGTGTTCTAAAATACATGCATATACATATATATATATATATATATATATATAGTTTGCTTCCCATTTGGGGGGCACCTGACATCTGGGGCAAGAAAAACTGATGAAAATGGCATCGGCTGCATGTTTTACACCCCTGACGACCGGACGTCATGGAAGAAGGGACAGCAACTGACGCAGGACGCAAGACTTTGTTATTCAGGCTGACTGAGGGTAACCTGCCAGCAGATTACCCAAATGTAATGACTGCAACAGTGAATACACTCTAACATCTACATTTATGGTAAGTGTACACAGCTGTACTTTACACTGCTTCTATGTTGTTTAAACAAACATATTTATGTAAGCACTTAATTTGTGCAAACACTCTGCCATGTGGATTTTTATAGGCT
Organism: Protopterus annectens; assembly: GCF_019279795.1. Taxonomy (NCBI): domain Eukaryota; kingdom Metazoa; phylum Chordata; order Ceratodontiformes; family Protopteridae; genus Protopterus; species Protopterus annectens. The sequence continues at coordinate 904,612,677 of NC_056733.1, forward strand.
CCGATTACTCATTACCAGCTTGTTAACTAGTATTCCTGTATTTGGCTCAGGTTGTGGCTGAAATGGGTACGCAGACCTGTTCGCTTACGAGTTAATAAATGTAAACTATAACACATAAAGACATAGATATATTCATTAATGTGACAATGTCAATTATTTTTTTTAAAGAAAAATTAATTTTACCGTATAACATCCGACACAGTTTACATGAAAAACAAGGTCTAACATTAAAAATTATCATCAACTCAAATACAAACAGCTAATTTATCTCTATTTCTTAATAGCTCATAAGTACACTTTTAAAAGGTAGCAAGTAAAATTTCCACACTAATATCACAATTCACCAGGGAGTCTTGTCTTCTTTTTGCTCAATGGCCCAAACATATTCTTGCTTACCAGTCATGGATAGTGTACCAGCCTCATGTTTACATGAGTTTACAAAGTCAAGTACCTGTGTTCATATGACATCCAATCATTCTTATAATTTATCTTGAATTGGTGTTAATCATTTCTAGCGGTCTCCTCCTAATCTATCCGCGAATCAAGCCACTTTTCCTTATACAGTTAGGTAAAAAAAGTGACTTAAGTAGGCCATTTTGCTTTATCTTTTATTTTGCTTTCCCATCCTCTAGCCTGCTTTACTCACTCATTAACATAATAGTTTCCATTTCCTTGTGATGCACGTGTTATTAACTACCAGCAGAATTTCAATTAGGGTGATACATTTCACCAATCGGAGCGACCAAAATAAGCTATTAGTAGCAGTGGTAAATCTAGTACTGTCTTCTCTGGCCATAGCAAATCTTGACTTCCTTCAATAAATTCCATCAGTAAATACACTACAGGATTTAATGTGGGTAACATCCTTTCTAATTGGGAGGGAGTATAAAAGTATTCATGGAGGCAACACCAACCAAAAAACAACCCTACATTTCCCAGAAATAGTTGCCTACTTGCAATGCATGAGTACTCAACTCCAGGTAATGGGGAGTAGCTGGAATAACAGGGTCTCTTTCCCAAGCTCTTCCAAGAAGATCTGTCTCATCTCCCATGGCTCCCTATCAGTATTCTATAAATCTGGCTAACTATATGCCTTGTCCCTGGACGACAGCCTCTTGCTACCAAAATGAGAATTACCAGCCCTGGCTGATCACATTCTTGCACAGCTGAAAAGATGATCAGACATTTCTTCCTGTTCCTCTTTTATGCCAAACTGTTTGGTTTCCAGCCATGTAATGTTACCCTATGGCCTACCAACATCTGTTCCCGATACAGCAAGCCAGTGATTTTATCATAACAGCTCAACATTCTCTTAACCTTACCATCCCCAAAATACCTTTGTAACACGAAATACATCTCTACTCCACAGCGTTATTATATGTTGGAAAAGGGTTGCATTTACCAAGTACAAATGTAAGCTATTTCTGGCATAAATGTCCACATACACCTATCTGGTCTCTAACAAATAACTTTATATGTCTCCCTTATTCTCCATAATCCATTACTAAAAATGTATTTACTACACTTGACAATCTCCCCTAAACATATTAAAAATGCACTTTCAAAGTAAGGTATTATGATGCAGTTCTAGGTCTGGAACTCCCAGTCCTGTCAACTGTTTTGGTAATGTCAAAGTTTTTCAGACTACCCTATGCCATAATCAAGCCTGTAAAAACCAGCAATTTGCTTACTTCACAGGTTCATCAAAGGTTACTAGGCTAACAGCCCTAGAGCCTTTTACAAGCCTAGCCATGTTAATCCTGAGTTGACACAACTGTCCTTGGTTAGATAAGCATAATTCTCAGAGTGAGTCTATGATCAACACTGACTACCCCTGTCCATGAGGGACACAAGCACCACCCCTGGGGGTGAATGTGTGGTCACCCATCCATTTGGCTAGGTTGTGTGTGAACAGAGTCAGAGAGGAGCTCTGTTTCATGTGAATTGGAAGTTTATTCTAGAGGAGCATCAATCTCGGTGAGATACGTTTGTCTGTCCAGCATGTTCTGTTAATGTCACAGGACAGGTCGAGATCCCTGGAGTGAGTGGTTCTTCTGCCATTTGACTTACGGATATGCAGCATTTCCATTAGGGCAGGATAAGAGACTGCCTTGTAGGACAGGCAAAAGTCACCTCTCAGCAACCTACAAGATACAGAGTACAGTGACAGACAGGGCTTTCACTATATCCACACAAGTCATAGTTTGGAGGCCTTGTATTTTCTTGGTGAGAAACCTCTGGAGTCTCTCCAGCTGCTGCTGCAGGTGTATGGTGAGGTAATCGTCTGATGAGGGTCAAGTATAGTGGAGTGATAACATCCTTAGACCTGGATGCGATGCCCTTACTTCACAGAGGTGCAATGTAGAAGGCTTTCCTTACCACTGTGGAAACTTGGTGGCTGAAGTTCAGATTGCTACCAACCTGTGTTCCCATATCTTGCACAACTGGGTTTGAACTTAGGGGGTTGCTGTCAACATTGCAATTAGCAGGGAGTTCAGCTTTGCCAAAGCGGATAATAATGCAATGTTTAGCATTTAGTTTTAGTCTGTGGCTTTGGCACCAATTATTTGTCTGCATTAGCCTTCTCTGTAATATGTTAACATCACTGGGGGACTCACTGATTGCATCCAGTTAGCAATCATCAGCAAACTTGGTAAGCCAAAAACCATCTATTTTAGTCTGAACTTCCGAGAAACAGATTCCAAACAGTAAAGGGCCCACTGATGACTGGTCTACCAGTAGAGGAGGAGTCATCAACTTTGCCAGTATATGTTCTGTCAGTGAGTCAACTGGCTACCAATCTAGTGACATAAGGGTTAATCCCCAGCTGGGAGAGCTTCTCAACACCACCTGAGTGGGGGATTGTGTCAAAAGCCTTGACCAGATCAAGATACGTGGTATGCAGCATCTTTCCTTCATCCAGGGCTTTGGTGACCTTTTGAAAGAAGTCTGCTAAGTTTAACAAGCATGATCTACCCTTAATGAAGCCAAATTGGGTTAGGCCTAGAGTTTGAAGATCGCCCATGTCCTTGCTGATAAGGTCCTTGATGATTCTTTCCATGGCCTTGCAGATGAGGCTGGTTAAATTTATAAGTTTATAGTTCCCAGGGAATTGGGTTAGGCCTAGAGTCTGAAGATCGCCCATGTCCGTGCTGATAAGGTCCTTGATGATTCTTTCCATGGCCTTGCAGATGAGGCTGGTTACATTTATAAGTTTATAGTTCCCAGGGAATTGGGTTAGGCCTAGAGTCTGAAGATCGCCCATGTCCGTGCTGATAAGGTCCTTGATGATTCTTTCCATGGCCTTGCAGATGAGGCTGGTTAAATTTATAAGTTTATAGTTCCCAGGGAATTGGGTTAGGTCTAGAGTCTGAAGATCGCCCATGTCCGTGCTGATAAGGTCCTTGATGATTCTTTCCATGGCCTTGCAGATGAGGCTGGTTACATTTATAAGTTTATAGTTCCCAGGGAATTGGGTTAGGTCTAGAGTCTGAAGATCGCCCATGTCCTTGCTGATAAGGTCCTTGATGATTCTTTCCATGGCCTTGCAGATGAGGCTGGTTAGGTCTAGAGTCTGAAGATCGCCCATGTCCTTGCTGATAAGGTCCTTGATGATTCTTTCCATGGCCTTGCAGATGAGGCTGGTTAAATTTATAAGTTTATAGTTCCCAGGGAATTGGGTTAGGCCTAGAGTCTGAAGATCGCCCATGTCCGTGCTGATAAGGTCCTTGATGATTCTTTCCATGGCCTTGCAGATGAGGCTGGTTACATTTATAAGTTTATAGTTCCCAGGGAATTGGGTTAGGTCTAGAGTCTGAAGATCGCCCATGTCCGTGCTGATAAGGTCCTTGATGATTCTTTCCATGGCCTTGCAGATGAGGCTGGTTAAATTTATAAGTTTATAGTTCCCAGGGAATTGGGTTAGGCCTAGAGTCTGAAGATCGCCCATGTCCGTGCTGATAAGGTCCTTGATGATTCTTTCCATGGCCTTGCAGATGAGGCTGGTTACATTTATAAGTTTATAGTTCCCAGGAATTGGGTTAGGCCTAGAGTCTGAAGATCGCCCATGTCCGTGCTGATAAGGTCCTTGATGATTCTTTCCATGGCCTTGCAGATGAGGCTGGTTAAATTTATAAGTTTATAGTTCCCAGGGAATTGGGTTAGGTCTAGAGTCTGAAGATCGCCCATGTCCGTGCTGATAAGGTCCTTGATGATTCTTTCCATGGCCTTGCAGATGAGGCTGGTTACATTTATAAGTTTATAGTTCCCAGGAATTGGGTTAGGTCTAGAGTCTGAAGATCGCCCATGTCCTTGCTGATAAGGTCCTTGATGATTCTTTCCATGGCCTTGCAGATGAGGCTGGTTAGGTCTAGAGTCTGAAGATCGCCCATGTCCTTGCTGATAAGGTCCTTGATGATTCTTTCCATGGCCTTGCAGATGAGGCTGGTTAAATTTATAAGTTTATAGTTCCCAGGGAATTGGGTTAGGCCTAGAGTCTGAAGATCGCCCATGTCCGTGCTGATAAGGTCCTTGATGATTCTTTCCATGGCCTTGCAGATGAGGCTGGTTACATTTATAAGTTTATAGTTCCCAGGGAATTGGGTTAGGTCTAGAGTCTGAAGATCGCCCATGTCCGTGCTGATAAGGTCCTTGATGATTCTTTCCATGGCCTTGCAGATGAGGCTGGTTAAATTTATAAGTTTATAGTTCCCAGGGAATTGGGTTAGGTCTAGAGTCTGAAGATCGCCCATGTCCGTGCTGATAAGTTCCTTGATGATTCTTTCCATGGCCTTGCAGATGAGGCTGGTTAAATTTATAAGTTTATAGTTCCCAGGGTCGGTTGATGGTTCCCCACCCCCTCCATTTGTGCAAGGGGATTACTGTTGCTGTTCTCCACTCTGCTGGAACAAGGCCAGTTCTCAAGCTATGGTTAAAGAGGGCACCAAGTGAGACCACTAGGTGCTGTTTTAGATTGCTTAGTAAGTAACCCGGGATGTTATCTGGCCTCAAAGAGGCCATGTTTTTGTCCTTGGAGAGCACAGATATGATCGAGAGACAGAGACACTAGGCAGAGGACTGGTGTCTGGTATGCTCTGAAGTACGGCTGATGGAGACGGGGGGGGGGGATGGGGGGGCTGAAGTTGGCAATTTCCTCCAGTATAGTACAAGTTCTACCATCTACTACCAGTTTGGCACATAGCTCAGCATTCCCTTTTAGATTTCATATGTAGTTAAAGAACATCTTATGATTATCCTTAGCTAGGGATGCTATTTTAGCTTCGTAATTAGCTTTAGAGGACTTGACAAGATTTCTGATTTGCTTGTTCCAGCTGCAGAGGGAATTTTTCCTCTGCTGGGTCAGTTCCCTCTTGTTTTTAGACATCAGTTTCTTCCTCTTGTTATACAACCAGGGTGGCTTGTTTTTTTGGGTGGACCTGGTTTTGATCCAGTCAGGTACAGCCGAGCCTACACAGTTACTTAAGTGTTTATACAGAGAGTTTGTGTAAACCTCTGCATAGGAGTCACTGTTGTCTGTGATTGTGGTGGGTTTGAAACTTCTAATACAATTTCTTTGTAGGCTGTAGTTCGCTTTGGAAAAATGTTTTAGTTTTTTTGTTTCTGTGGGGATGCCAGGTCCAACAGTTACATCAAATGAGACTGATTTATGGTCTGACCTTACCACAGAGGGCATCACATGGGGGGGGGGGTGCAATGACCCTCCATATTGGTGAGTACTAGGTCTAGGACGTTTGAGCACCCTGTGGGGGTGCAGACTATCTGTTCCACAGCATTTGTATTGGCAAAGTCCAGGAACCTCTGGGCAAGGAGCATGTTTGTGCTTGTGCAAGTCACCCAGTCAATGGAAGGATAGCTGAAATCTCCTATAACCAAGGTGTTTGGCTGTATGGCAAGTGACTCCAGTAAGTCCAGGTAAGCTATGTGCTTTATTTTGGTTTATGGTGTGGGATCTATTGCTAGCAATTATGTGGTAGGGTACTTTGCCTACAGTTAATTGGACATAGAGTAGTTTGACACAGTCATACTGTCTGACCAATCTTGAGGTATACTTGGCTTTAATGAAGAATTACACCTCCAGATTTGTTTGTTTTTTTTACACTTGTTTTGAGGTCTGAACGTGTGGAAGGCATTGCAGCCTTGCACAGCTGGGGTGTTCTGTGCAGCTGAGACATCAGCATCTTCCAAGGAGTGCAGTTTCCTGTTTAGACTCCTAGCATTAAGCAGCATAACCTTAAGTTTGTCTCAAAGGGATTTTGTTACACTGGATATTTTGTTGTTCTGACATTACCTAAAAAAAGCACTGTGGGGCAGGCAAGCCACCTTTGCCAGTATCCAGAAGCCTAGAGGAGACAGGTGCAGACCATCTCTGACAACGCTGGCCTGTTGACCATGTCTTCCCAGGCTGACGGACCTTGAGGAGACAGGTACAGACCATCTCTGACAAAGCAGCGTGGCCTGTTGACCATGTCTTCCCAGGCTGACGGACCTTGAGGAGACAGGTGCAGACCATCTCTGACAAAGCAGCGTGGCCTGTTGACCATGTCTTCCCAGGCTGACGGACCTTGAGGAGACAGGTGCAGACCATCTCTGACAAAGCAGCGTGGCCTGTTGACCATGTCTTCCCAGGCTGACGGACCTTGAGGAGACAGGTGCAGACCATCTCTGACAGAGCAGCGTGGCCTGTTGACCATGTCTTCCCAGGCTGACGGACCTTGAGGAGACAGGTGCAGACCATCTCTGACAGAGCAGCGTGGCCTGTTGACCATGTCTTCCCAGGCTGACAGGTACTGGATCCCCTTGGACTAACACCAGAAGCTAAGCCAATTGTTGAAGTCCATCATTTTTGTTTATATTGTGGCATCATCCTGGCTGAAAGGTAGGATGCTGCTTAGGGCTATGGTCATACCTGCCTGGAATACAATCTGAGAGTTCAGTTATGTCTCTCTTTCATGTAGTCCAAAGAGGTATGGCTCAAGTAATTCACCCTAACATCGAGATGACAGAGTCATAACGGTAAATGTTGCTGACTGTCCTGAGTGAATGTGTGAAGTGACAGATCCTGGCAGCTGCCCGTGACCCTTCTTGTCCAGCCTGGTGAGTGGGAACATGTGTGTGTCTCACTACGGAGTTGCCTATGACTAAAATATTAGGTTTTGGGGTGTTTTGCCTTAGCAGCTTATTTGTTGAGACACTGGTGTATGTGTTATTATGTATAGTGGTTTCTATTTGCATAGCAGTGTGAGCAAATGGTGTACGTTTGGAGGTCTCCGATCTTTTGGTAGGCTTCTAGTGAGTACCTCTGTATATGTGGATTTGTGTGTTGTGTCCTTATTTTGTGTGAAAGGTGAAGTGTGTATGCTGACAACCTGTTTGATGTCTGGCTTGTTGCTACATGAGAGAACTGATTCCAGTTTCATAGTGTAATTACATCTCTCACATATGGTATTTGTTTGTTTTAGGAGTAAGTGGCTGTCAATATACATGAGGCAATTGCTACATTGCCTCAGAATGTCCATGTCAATCAGGCTGGCTGGAGAGATAATGGGAAACTGCCTGCCCATTACAGCAGGTTTTACCATATGTACTATTGGGAAGGGACTGGGCTACTTAGATGAGTTCTTGCGCTAGGACTAACAAAGTGGCTTCTTATGCTATTGAATGCTAGGGATAAGTGTGGCAATGCTGCTCAGTGCGCAGCCGAGTTGCCCAGAGAGCAGTAGGGAAGCTTGGGAGGGCTCCACAAAAAGATGTCTAGGGAAAAATTATGTTTCAAGGCGTTTGTATCTATATAGGGCACTGCTATCCAGTGCTGTGCTATGTGCAGCAATGAGTAAAGGTGAGGCTTAAATACAGATGAAAATAAACACTTTTAAGCTAATCTACCAATAGGAGTGTACACAATGAACCTTCCTCCAGCAAATCCCCAGCTCTGACAAGGCTGGAGCTTCACTCTTCAGCCACAAGGGTGTAGGAGCCCTTCTTAATGTAAGATGGTTGGTTTAGTGCTCAAATTTATCAAGAACAGGCCAGATTCAGCAAGTCTGAATCTATACTATGCTATCTAGGGTAACAGTACAATAAAATTCAAGTATAGAGAATGATGCAGTCACAAACAGTCTTCTTCTTCTTCTTTCGGCTTTTCCTGGTTAGGGGTTGCCACAGCGGATCATCTGTCCGCTCATGATTGGCAGTGGAGTTTTACTGTGTCGAGTTGGCAGCCCGGCGCCCAACCTTCCACAGAAGGTACATACAAGCACACACTCACACCTAGGGCCAATTTAGAGTGTCCAATCCACCTACAACATGTCTTTGGGATGTGGGATGAAACCGGAGCACCCGGAGGAAACCCACGCGACCACAGGGAGTACATGCAGACTCCGCACAGAAGGCACTCCAGCCAAGAATCGAACCGGAGAACCTCTTGCTGTGAGGCGCCAATGCTAACCGCTGCACCACTGTGGCCACCCATTGCAGTCAGAAACAGTAAAAAGCAGAAATAATGCAGTAATTAGATAAAATGCAGTTTACGAAGTGCAGCAGAAACACAAAATATACTTATTTTCTTGTTTTTCGCCATGCAAGTACATGCTGCTAGATGTCCAAAGTAATATCTTCTGAAATTGTGACAAATGTAATATAGGTCTGTGTGATAAAAGAGCCATTGTCTACTCTGATACTCTTATAACGCTCCAAAATGCATATCTTGGATATCAGCAGAATCACTCTGGACCTCTGGCAAAAGATGCCAAACATAAAGCGGCTCCGGTTAATTAAGCGCAAACCCATGCAGTTTTAAGCTAGCTAATCTACCAATAAAGAAAGCACACAATGAACCTTCCTCTAGCAATCCCCAGCTCAGACAAGGCTGGATCTACATTCTTCTGCTTAGTTAACTTCGTATAAAAAACTTCTAGCAGAGGGACCAATACTGTCTGCTCAGTATACAATATGCTGTAATATTAGCATAGCAGAGGGACCAATACTGTCTGCTCAGTATACAATATGCTGTAATATTAGTATAGCAGAGGGACCAATACTGTCTGCTCAGTATACAATATGCTGTAATATTAGTATAGCAGAGGGACCAATACTGTCTGCTCAGTATACAATATGCTGTAATATTAGTATAGCAGAGGGACCAATACTGTCTGCTCAGTATACAATATGCTGTAATATTAGTTTAGCAGAGGGACCAATACTGTCTGCTCAGTATACAATATGCTGTAATATTAGTATAGCAGAGGGACCAATACTGTCCGCTCAGTATACAATATGCTGTAATATTAGTATAGCAGAGGGACCAATACTGTCCGCTCAGTATACAATATGCTGTAATATTAGTATTTTTGTACTGCCAGTACATGCTGCTAGATGTCCAAAGTAATATCTTCTGAAATTGTGACAAATGTAATATAGGTCTGTGTGATAAAAGAGCCATTGTCTACTCTGATACTCTGCTCCAAAATCTTGCAAGGGATTCCCACAGATGTGGCACTTGCCCTTTCAGGATTATCAAAGTACACCAGAAGGTTGCCTGCATATAGCGATGCAACATATCTCTCCACACTATACTCGTATCAAAACCGGATGTGATCTTAATAGTTGCTAGTGGCCTTAAATGCATAACAAAAAGCAGTCGGGACAAAGGGATGCCTTGCCATGTGCTCCGAGGATATGAAAGGGATCTGAAATACAACCCATTATTTTCATTCTCCCCTACGAGCCCACACATAATTCCCACAAGAATCCTTAGGGAATCCAACAACCTTCACAGCTCTAATTAAACAGTCATGCTCAACTCCAACAAATGTCCTTTCAGAATCAACACTAAGAATAAATACAGGCTTATTAGTTTCATTTGAATCAAATCATTAGTCTGCCTCTCACAAACCCTTGTCTGGTTTTGGTATATTCATTTAAGACTGAAAAAATCCTTCATGTTAAGACCAATACACCTTGTAAACTGTGTTCAAAACTAATTTAGGTTGATATCAAGAAGGTTAGATTAGGTTCTTCTCTGGCTTCAAAACTACTGAAATGAGGACTGTTGTCTAACTCTGTAGTATCCTTCTTTCCACCTGGACTTCATTAGCTCATATTAATAAGTCTTGCATAAACTTCTTTCCCAAGATTCTACAGATCTGATCCTGCAAGATATCCACACCCATGAATTTCCCAGCTTTACAGTCCTTTATTATTTGCTCTATTTCTTCAAACGTAAAGGTCTTTTTACAGGTTCATAGGTAGGTAACTAGGCTATTGGCCCTACGGCCTATAAAAGCCTAGCCAAAAATGTACCCTGGCTTTCGCCACCCAAGAAAATAATCTTCCTGTGCCCCTGTCGAGCAGAGCCACAGAAGTGATTCCTGGGGTGAATTTCTTATTTCCCATCCAATCATCAAGATTTTTCTTGAAGAGTGCTAATGAGGAGCTCTGTTTGACATAGATAGGTAGTCTGTTCCAGAGTATGGGAAGTGTCTGGGACAGGAATCTATCCCTCCCGCATGTTCTGTTTATTGTGGTGACAAGGTTTAGGTCCCTAGAGCGTGTAGCTCGGAGGGATTGGGATTTCTTTAAGTGGAGCATGTCCAACAGCTCTGGGTTTGACATAACTTTGTATGTTAAGTAGAGATAGCCTCTGAGTAGGCGATATGCGATGGAGTAAAGCTGGAGTTTTTTGAGACGGTCTGCATAAGGCATCTGTTTGAGGCCAGTAATCCTCTTTGTGAGGTATTTCTGTGGCCTTTCCAGTTGTTGTAGATGTCTTGTGAGGTACATACCAAAAGGGGCGTTGTACTCTATAATGGGTCTAATGAGTGATGAGTAGAGGGGAACAATGACCTCTTTTTTTCAGGATGAGAAACCTTTTGTGATGAGGTGAGCGACGTAGAAGGATTTCCTGACCACTGCGGCGATGTGATTATCAAAGGAGAGACTGCTGTCCACCTGTGTCCCAAGGTCTCATCACATTTTCGGCGTTAAGTAGATTACCAGCTATGTGGTAGTTCATGGGTAAAGAGTTTTTACCAAAGGGGATGACAATACACTTTTTGGCATTGAGCTTCAAGCCATGGCTTTGACACCAGGCATCTGTCTCAGTGAGGCCCTTTTGTGGTATGTCCACATCGTTAGGAGTTTCGATTATGGCTCCTAGTTTGCAGTCATCTGCAAACTTTGTTAGCCAAAGACCTTCTGTGTTAGCCTGTACTTCAGAGAAGTAGACACCAAACAGGAGAGGACCCAGGACTGAACCCTGTGGTACTCCACTTGTCACTGGTCTGAAGTCGGATTTGGAGTCTGCTACTTTCACAGTGTGGGTTCTGTCCGTGAGCCAGTTGGCAACCCATCTTGTGACATAGGGATTTATACCTAATTTAGTGAGCTTATCTATAATTCCAGAGTGGGGGATAATGTCGAAAGCCTTGGCGAGATCTAGATAAGCTGTGTGAACCACCTTACCCTCATCTACGGCTTTGGTGACTGCTTCAAAGAAGTCAATCAGGTTTAGGAGACATGATCTGCCTTTTACAAATCCGAACTGGGTAGGGTCCAGAGTTTGGAGATTACCAATGTCTGTTTATGAGTTCCATGATGATATGTTCCATGGCCTTGCAGACCAGGCTCATCAGGCTAATGGGGCGGTAGTTCCCGGGGTCCGTCGTGGCTCCCCTTTTGTGGAATGGGATAACCGTTGTGGTGCGCCATTCAGTGGGCACAAAGCCTGAGGTGAGTCTATGATTGAACATGGTATTTAGGTGTTAGGTGGCCAAAAGGTGCAGTATGAATTATAGCCTGGTAATGCAGGGGTGCTCTCTGGAGCTTTGAACCAGGTCTCTGTCACTGCACAGATGTCGATGTTCTCCATTTTAAGGAGTAACTCGAGTGAGTGCATTTTGAGGTTTAGACTTCTAGCACTGAGTAGCATTACCCTCAGATTTTGCTTGCTTGTACCTGTTACGGTGGTGAATTTGTCATTTGAACCTTGCCTAAAAAGGCACTATAGGGGTGGCAAGAGCCTTAGCCAATATCCGGAATCCCAAGAGTGACAGGTGCAGGCCATCTCTGGCAAAGCATCATGGTCTGTCAATCATGTCGTCCCAGGCAGACGAATACTGGATCCCCTTAGTATGACACCAGAAGTTTAGCCAATTGTTGAAGTCAATAATTTTTGTCCTTGTACTGTGGCATCATTCTGGGTGATGGCAGGATGCTTCTCAGGACCAGGGTCATACCTGCCTGGGCTACTACATCGGAGAGCTCCTCCATGTCTCTTTTCATGTAGTCCAGGGAGGTACGTCTCAGGTCATTCACACCAACATGGACAATGACAGTGTCATATTTGTACTTGTTGTGGAGTGACCTGAGTGCGTGCGTTATGTGGCGGATCCTGGCAGCTGACAGTAACTTTCTCCTTGTTTAGCCTGGTGAGTGGAACATCAGTGTGCCTGACTATAGAGTCACCTATGACTAGAGTGTTGGGTACGTTGTTATGCCTTATGGGCTGTGGCTGAGTGGCACACTGAGTTTGTGGGCTAAGTGTCATTTGGGTGGTGTTGGGGGGGGGGTTGTTTGCATTTCTGCTTTGGAGGTCCCTGATGCTTGGGCAGGTTTTCTTGCATTCTATTGTTCCGTGGGGAGATTCAAGAGTCAAAGAAATTAGTACACTTAATATCCTGCATCTGCTGCAGGGGCTTTAAAGTAGATAATGTAACACGAAGACCCTAAATGAATCCAGTCTAATTTCAGGCTCATACTGCCAGTTCTAACAATGGATGAATTGTCCTAGCAATTAAAGCCCTTGCTGTTTGATGCCTTGGGCCAGAAGCCAAGGACTTCACACCAGTGGGAGAAAAAAGTCAAGATGCTACAATTTCAGTGTTCTAAGCTCCTGCATAAAGCTTAATTCTGATGTAAGAGATAAAACTGCATTTCCCCTTCAGTAGTCCCCTGACTAAGGCTGGCGACTAACGACTTTATTTGCTGTCCCAGCCTCAATGTCGCCATCAAAAAATGTGTACTCTTCTGTGCAATGCATCCCACACTGTTTTTTTTAAACTAGGTGCAACTTTACAACATTTTTACTTCCACCCCAAGGATATCATATCAGTCTGCATCATTTAACTGCATATTTGTCTAAAAAATTTCATAAATCTCCACTTTACATGACGCTCTAACAGGACACATCAAAAGATGGAGGGAGCGTAATTTCATTCCCAATATTAAAGATGCATGGCTGGACACCACTATTAGTCACACGATAGAAGTATCATGCAAGTCATGTTCAGCTGGAATAAAACATCTTCTCTTGGAATATTATGAAAAACTAGTACAGAAGGCCAAACCAGCCAAAAGTAGCTGCATCCAGTTATTTCCATGTCCCTAAAAAAACTACGCCAAGATTAGTATGGAAGTCCTCTTTGGGCTTGAGTGTGCCTCATGTGAAGTAACCATGTTCTTGTTCCTTCCCAATATTCTACAAATCTCAAGCAATGATATTCACGCTTTCTGTATATCCAGAATAGTCTTACCAGGGGTATATGCACACTAATGAGAGTAAATATCCTGTTCATAGGTCAGCCTCTACAGACCACAAATCTCCCCTACTTATCGTCAATGCATTCACTGGCACTACTGCACATTAAAATAAAAAACTCCTCCTCTCTGCCCATTCTCTAAAGAAAACATCATATTGTACCCAAATTTAAGTAGTTTATTATGTTCTAGATGGTTTAGGTGTGCTTTCTGCAGCATAACTAGAGTGGAGGACTACCTTTTAGGATAAGCAAAACTTTTCGCCCACTTCAAACAGTTTAAGCTATCAGCATTCCAAAACAAGACAGTAAAAATAATTTCTTAATAAAAAATCATAGCAATCCAGCTTAAATACACTAACATGGCACCTGACTCAGGGGTTATGATCACCTTCCCTGCTGCCACGAGGATGTCATGAAGACACAGTTTTAAGTCAAGTATTCTATGGCACATACAAAAACCTCATTCATTAAAACCTTAACTATAACAGCACAAAAGCAGCTATTTACATAATGTCTTTTGACACTCACATTTTCAGTGCAAAGTTCAAAAGATTTATCTACTGTCCTTTAAGTTTAAAATAACAAACAGACAGACCTTTCGTGGTACCACCTGGGATCCCTGGATTTACTTTTAGATATAATGGTCTGCATTTTCCTGTCCATAAAAGGGAAGGTGATACAGGCTGTTACTGACCTTGCACAATACCACAGACTTCCCCTGTACATGCACGGCTGCAAAAAGACTCCAAAAATGAGTCACTACTACTGATTTCAACCACTTCACAGCCTCGTCAGAATCCATAAAGGGAACAAGACCACCCTGTAACAAAAGTTTTAATATGGCTAGATAATTCAACCTGAACTTAACCTTATACTGCCTGCGAGGATGTATTGTAGGCAGTAAGTCCGCTCTTTGCTAACAACTGAAAGCACAAAAGTCAGCATCACAAAACACTCTTGCACCTCCTATCTTACTCAGTATTTAATTTTCTTGGCAATCAAAGTGCCAAACAAATCCTTTCTGTTATGACACAGGTGGAGAAATGCTCTAAAACTGGCTGCAGCATCTTCTTACTTATTTGCACCAGTAAGAAGCTTCTGTGAGTAAAAGCTCAGTTAATATATCCTACAGTGGAATGTTGGTCCATGCAGCCAAATTCTCAGCCACGTCACTGTCCTCCACTGCCTCATAAATACCTAAAAATCTTAATTTTTTCCTGCGTGTTCTACCCAAAGGTTCTCAGCATTTCATCACTAATGACTCTAATACAAATTAATCTGCAGAGCCAAGATCATTTAGGCAGAGATTTTCTTGAAGCTTGTTGGAGTGCCTATAGACTGCCTCTCTGCTTTACTTCATTCTCAGGCAGAGCTCTCATTCAACTCACCTAACTGCTGACTAATTTTTGAGATTTTTGAATCAGTTACATTAAACCTATCCATTGCCACACAATCGCTGATATTTCATAGTTCAACTATCAGCAAGAAATCCATCACAAGAGTGGCTGATGATCAGCCACACAGGTTCTACTAAGTTTTAACTGAAGTTTTCCTCTAGTTTTTCTTCACAAGAAACATTTGTGCAGCAACCAGTCATCATTTACTGCCAATAACCTACCTGTTTTCTTCCAGAGGCTCAGTTTGGGACCTAACTGCTTTCCATTCCTATTGGAAGTCCCAAGGTCAAAGATTTTTGTTTCTGCATCTAGCATTTCTTGCTGCATGCCCAAGAAAGAACCCACAGGGTGGGTGTGCACCGGGTCTTGCATACGCAAGTAGTGTAATCTCTCTAAGGCACTGTACCCTCTCATGTAATTAGGATGCATCTGTTAGGTCCCTCATTTCCATCATACATAATCAATGGGATTTCTCTCCCCACAAAGGACACACATGCAAGTAACTTCCCGGGAAAGACAAGTTTCCTTAGCTCCCTCTCTGACACGTGGGATACTGGTCAAATCTGGATTAAGTGAGGGCACAAACAGATATGCTACATTTACAGTGTGAGACAGCTCTCTCAATTGTACTTAATTACCTTCAGAACTTTTCGATAAAGCTGGAGTAAGAGCTTTTGTAACAGCCTCAATAATTTGCTTTTTCTCAACCTCTTCTACTTCGTGCTATTTGTTCATGTACAATTTCCTCTAAAAGTAAGGAAGGTTTTAAAGGCATTAACAACACACAACTATCACACAAGTCACAAGGTATCAAAGTCCACAGAATTCTGATGGGAAAATCTTTCAGAATCAAATCTCCACTTCAACAGCACTTGTTCTGAGACTTTAGTGACTGTACCTAAACAGTATAAAATATTGAAAGTCAAACACATTAAGCACATATATACTGATGGGAACTGTCACTCATCCAGTCAGGATAAAATAGACGAGCATTCGTGGGTTCTGTTCAAGCAGCTTTATTATGTACAAACACATCAGGATTGAGGCTCAGTAACTAACTTAGATAAGCTTATAAACAAACTACCTATCACACTCATACATGCTCACTCTCTGGCTGCACTCTCAAAATGGCACTGAAGCTAGCACGCGCTTGCTATTTATATGCACGTGCTGTCCTTGAAACACTTATTAAAGGTACAACACACACACTATTCGACATCCTCCCTCTGAGAAATGGTCATGCATAATTGACATCAACTGACATGCAATTAATACAAAGTAATTCTTTGCCATGCAGTTACACACAACTAAATACATACAAGACAATTATGTCCAGGTTGCTTTGTATTTCACACTAGGTCTGGAAATACGACCAAATCGTGTGACATAGAAATTAGAACTAGGTCTAGCAACTGGGACTGTCTCTGCTGAATGTTCAACTCTGGGGACATCAGGAATGTTAATAGAATCAAGACACGTTCTGCAACAGGAACATTGTCTGGATTGCTCGGAGATCGAGAGTCTGTTATCACACGAACAAGGCTGTGATATCGATTCTGATACAGGAAGACGATGCCTGCAGTTTCCCCTGTACTCCACACCCTCTGATTCTAAGAAGTAGGATCTTGGCTAAGCACATATACTGGTTAGTTGACCAATTCGGTCGAAACCTTTCGCTGTTTGTATCTTCACTCTCTGTCCTTCTTTCAATGGCCGAAGAAATCTGCTTAATTTATCATAACTGGTCTTCTAGAAAGAATGTTTTCTGAACAAAGCTTTGATCGCTTTGTTGTTCTTTGTTCTAAGTCTCAACAAACTGGAACTGATAGGCAATGTTGTTCTGGTTTGCCTAGATAGAAGTTTCTGAGCAGGCGAGCCAAGTATATCGTCACAGGATATGTTTCTGAGACTGAGTAAATTCAAAAACACATCAGTATTATCAAGCTTTGACTTCTCTAATAATTGCTTTGCACTCTGTACTGCACATTCAGCTAGTCCATTTGACTGTGGATATTCTGGACTACTAATAACAAGTACAAAGTCCCATTCTTTTGCAAATTTCTGAAACAACTGACTAGTAAATTGGGTACCATTGTCAGAAATAACTTTGTGTGGACTACTATGAACTGACAAATGACGTTTCAACTTGGTGATAACAGCAGTGAACATTAGGTAGCAAATCAATCTCAAACCAGTTCGAGTAAGAGTCTACCAATACTAAGTAATGCTGACTGTTCCACTCGCATATATCAGTGGCTACTGTTGACCAAGGTAGTTCAGGGACTTGACTTAGCTTAAGTGGTTCTTTTTGCAAATGCGGTTTAGTACTTCTGCATAAAGAAAACAAACCCTGAGGCACACCACGACCATAAAAGTTGACTTTTATTCCAAAAAAGATAAAATCAAAAGGACCTGGTCAGTAAGCGCTTTTGCGTTGATCACAACGCTTCATCAGACTTTATGACTGTTAATTAATAACTAACCCATTTCCTAACAGGTCTCAAACAACGTGAAAACACTCAAGCAATGAAAAACAAGCAAATGTCCCAAACTCACTTATTTAAAGGTAAAAACACATGAGAAATGTATTCTCCTTCTCTGTCATCACCTATGAGTAATATATGGGAATCTATAAAACATTTATAAAACTTTGCATGTTTTACATATATACAATATAACTAATTTACTAAAAATATGTAATATTTCATGAAACTATATCGAAAAAAATATATATGCTTAAAAAATAATAAATCTATACATACAAATATATATATCAAAAACATATTCCTATGTCTCTAAAATGAAGTCAACATATGAACTATTACTCTAACACGAATATACGGTATATACCTTTATAAAAACATGAACCAAAGACTTATTTCTTATTAAAAAAAAAAAATATATATATATATATATATATATATATATATATATAAAAACATTAAAATGTATAGCTAAAAGAAACACATAGCCTGGAATATTTTTTGCTGAATTTATATCGTCATATTAATGGGTGTAGGGTCTATCTAAGAGAAAATGTTTTAATGAGACTCTATCATTAAGTCCATGTGCCCTATCTGCTTGCAATCTAATTATCCATATGGCTTCCCATTTCTCTGTGTGATTTTTCAGATTTCCAAGTCATGTTGTTTTATATATAAGCTCTAACCCAATAAACGTGAACTTATGTGAGGTATCATGGGTTATGATATGCCTGGCTAAAGCATTACTATCATCCTCCCTATTCATTGCATAAATATGTTCTCGAACACGCTCACGTAGGGCTCTATTGGTCTTACCGACATAGAATGCATCACACTTTTCACAGACTGCAAGGTATATTAAATCCCTTGTTTTACAGTCTGCATATAATTTAAAGATGTACTCACGTCCAGAATTGTATACTAAACAAGAAGAAAGTACTTTATCAACGTCTTTTGCTAGAGAAGGCCAAATACTTGTCCTCTCGCCCTTCTTTTTGTAGATTTGGAACCTGGGTGACCATGATGCAAAATTTGGATATATTCTTGTTGTAAGGAAGCAGGAACAACAATTTCAGGATCTTTGAAAATAATGCCATCTTCCATCAACATGTCATCTCTGTAAAGAAAATACGTTTGCACTTCAGGTGGTGCACTAGATTGCTTTGACAGCCATCTAAAATTGATAGAGTGGCTGAGGTTTTGCAAAACTGGATCAGTCTTTTTATGACCTCTCAGCTAAGCAAATCTCATGGTAGAACAATTATGCACTTCCATGACATCAAAGTCAAAACTGTCTGCATTAAGCTGTTCCACTGTATTTCTGGGCAATCTGGATAGGGTATCAGCCATATAAAAAAGTTTGCATTTTGTACAGACCATTTTGAAGTTGTATTTTTGCAATTTGAACATCATTCTTCGTAATTTCACTGGAGCTGAATGCATAGGCTACTTTAAAACAGTAACTAGAGGTTGGTGATCAGTTTCAATCTGAATAGTTTGACCATAGATATAATCATGAAACTCTGAATATGCAAATGCTATTGCCAAAAGTTCTTTCTCAGTTTCAACATATTGCATTTCAGGTTTGGGTAAGAGTTCTAGATGCATAGGCTACTGGTGTTCCTTCTTGAAGAACTGCGCCAAGACCAAATTTTGAAGAGTCACAGGAAAGAGTTACTGGTTTATTGACATCATATTATCTTAATATTGGTGGGGTTGCAATTTTCTGCATAAGGACTTCAAATGCTCTCTGGTGCTGTTCCATCCAAGACCATGTAACATTTTTGTGTGTCAGTTCTCTCAAAAGTGCTGTCAACTCACTGAAGTCTGGTATAAACTTGCCTAAATAGTTGACCATACCAAAAAAACGTTGCAGAGCTTGAACATTATTTGGTGTTGGTATCTCTAGAATGGCTGCTTGCTTGAATGGGTCTGGTCGCAAGCCAGTGCTAGTAAATAAATTACCTACATATGGAACTTCGGGTAGGCTGAATTTGGACTTCAGAGGATTGAGTTTCAAGTTCACTTTATGCGATCTGTCTAGAACTTTATTAAGATTGCTGTCATGCTCAGCTTCACCACTGCCTCCAACCAATACATCATCTACTATTATGGCACAAGGATAACCTGAAAAAATTTGCTCCATTGCATGCTGAAAGACTTCACTTGCAGAATTTATTCCAAATGACATCCTAAGGAATCTATGTCTTCCAAATGGGGTACTGAAAGTAGTCAATGGTGAAGATATGCGATAAAGCATCACTTGCCAAAATGAACTCTCTGCATCCAAGACAGAAATAACTGTGGCATTTGGTATTAGTGCTGCGACTTCCTCGACTGTACGCATAGGATGACTAGGTCTCTTTAATGCTTTTTTCAAATTTCTTGGGTCAATACATATTCTGATTTTGTCTGACCCTTTGTTGTGGGCTGCTACCATGGACGACACCCAATCAGTTGGTTTTGTGAATAGACAAATTACACCTTGCTGCACCATTTTATCCAACTGAGCTTTGACCTTATCCAGCATAGCTATCGGAACTTTTCTTGACGGTCTAACCACTGGACTGACCTCTGGGTCGAACTTCGGAACTTTTCTTGATGGTCTAACCAATGGACTGACCTCTGGGTCTAATTTCATAGAATACACAAATGGAAGTTTACCTAACTTGTCATTGAAAACATCAGCATACTCGGGAAAAAAAAGCTTCAGCAAAATTGGAACTAGAACATGTGCGTATATAATGACCTTCTTTGGTAAAGGAAAACAAAATCATTCTCAAACTGTCTCGGAGACCAAGTAATGACTGCACAGGTCTTTGGACTACATAGAATAGTAAACTGTAGCAGTTCCTAGCCAAACATGAAAGCACTACTGAGCCTTCAGTTTGAATTTCTTCACTTCCATAAGCAACAAGTTTCGCACAACTGGCCACATTTAGTTGCTTACCAGCTCTCACCTTAGCAAAAATATCTGCTGACATAACATTACACTTTGAACCAGTGTCTACTCTGAGCTCGGTGGTTTTACCATTGATCTGGACAGTACAAAATACTTCATTCTTTGACAACAAATTTACTGCATCAACCTTTTTACCAATTACTGACACACCATCTATGTCAGGGTTGCCAGATTTCTAAATGGCCAGGTAGGGACCCCCCCCCCCCAAAAAAAAAAAGTCTAAAGGTCTGGTCTTTTGTGAACTGCCTGCTGTTCCAAATTAAACTAAAGTGGCTCCACTTTGCGATTTATGATTGGCCCATATGCCTTTATACAAGCCAATTAAAAATCGCACAGTAGCGCTGTTTCGCACTGAACAGAAGTGGCTCTGTTTTGCAATTTATGGCTGACCCGTATGCTGGTATACCAATCAAAACTCACAAAGCAGAGGCTGTTTTGACGGGATATGAACAGGAAGTGCAGGACTCGGGACTGGACTGCTGATCTCGAGACAGTCCCGCTCAAATAGGGACGTCTGGCAACCCTGATCTATGTAGAAAGTAGAGTTGCAGCTCTCTATGTGATCAACTTGCTGTTTAAGTGACCTATCTTTATAACTGTGTGAGGTTTACTTGATTTACAAAACTTTTGAAAATGGTTCAATTTTTTACACTTGTGGCATTGCTGACCAAATGCTAAGCACTTCTCTTTTAGACTCATGACTGGCACCACAACTGCGACAGTTAACAACAAAGCTTGATTTGTGTTTTGCTGACTCACCCTTGTACTGCACTGAGCATGCTCCTTTAGCTGAACTAGTCTTGAAACTTGCTAGAAAGCTCTGGGTTCTCCTTGCCACACCCACAGGGGCTGCTGCTGCCATGTGCTTAGGCCTGTTTCTACTTGCCACGTGTTGCATGCTCTCTACATTTGCTCTGGAGCCTGCTGAAAATATGCTTTTATCACTTGCAAGCATACTCGTGTGACTTTCTGTAACTTCATGGATTTGACACACCTCAATAGCCTTGCTCAGCACTAAATCACTGTCACGAAGCAAAATCTCACTGCAGCACTATTAATACCACACACAAGCCTTTCCCTTATTAACTCATCTTTTAAGTCAGCAAACCTGCACATCTTAGCTTTGTTTCTCAGATCAGTAATGTAAGCTGCATAAGTTTCACCTGGCTTTTGATCTCTTGTGTAAAACAAATACCTCTCTAATGCAACATTTGTCTGAGGGTTACACATTTCCCCGAATTTGCATTGCAAACACTTGGGGTCTTCCCTTGATTCAGCCTGTACAACAATATGATGTTTTTCACCTTCTCCCTCGTATACTGCTGGTGCATACACAAATGAACTGTCTCGTCCAATGGCCTCTGGCCCAGCTAGGTTTACCAAAATGAATGCCTTGGTGTGGGCATCTTTGTCAGAATAAGCTGCTTGTATAAAAATATCGTACTCTTGCTCAAATATTCTCCAATTCCCTGCTATATTCTGATCAAATACAAGTGGTGATGGTTTTTAAAATCCATCTGTCATGCCAACAAACAGTAAAATACAACCCGTCCACTTTTAAGTGTACGAACATGCAGGGCCGGCCTTAGCTGATATGGCGCCCTAGGCGAAGTAGTGCTCTGGCGCCCCTTAAGCCCCACCCACGTCATACTCATGAAACACCCCTGCGAGCCATGCCCACAGGTAGGTCACTCCCCAAAAAAGCCACTCCAGTCATTCATTCCCCAAGAAAGCCAGTCCAGTCATTTCCTTTAATTATTTAAAGGCATAGAAGAAAGGATACCTTGTAATGTGGTTTAAACTGCAAGTGAAGATGGAAATTTCCTTTAATAAACCTGCTTTATCTGTTACTCCTTCACACATACTTTACTGTAAAAGTTATGTCTTCAGAAAATAGAAGCCTATGTGCCTTGGTTCAAAGGGTTGCTTAAGTTAATCTAAACAGTTTAATTTACTCTGGAGTAGGCGAGCAAACATTACAGCTCAGGAAAGTAGAATAGCAGCCTCTCTCCTCCTTGTGTACAGAAGCTTAAGCTAGAATAGCACAAACACAGATAGCAATTTGATAAACAATACAATCTTGCAATGAAAACAGGCTTAGCATGAACAGTAAAATTCTCTGCCACTGAAATTGCATGAAAACCCATATTGACAGAAAATGCATCTGATCAGTGGAGGATTAAGTTTACATTTGGGCTGTTTTCAAAACAGACTCCTTGCAAACATTTTTACGACCATGCATACATGTATTTGTTCTTTGATTCAACTTCCTGATTTCATTAAATTATATTCCTTATGTAATAAAGCACCACTTGTTAGAATGTGTTTAAAATTTGTAGTTTTAAGCATTCGTTTAATAAGCAAAGAAACAAAATGTATAAACCAATAATGACAAAAGCACCCATTTCAGAAAATTTCAACCATAAAAGGCTACTCAGACTTTTGTCATTACAATCCACCAATATCACTCAATACAAACAATCTCTACAGAAGAGAAATTGTCTGAATAATTTCACATTAAAGAAATCTGTAACTAATGAAGAGATTGCCACAGGCAAACAACTTTACATCTAATGTTTCATCTACAAATTCAGTGCCTGTTGCCCTTGAAGAATTAATTGCCTATATTACATTAAAAAATTGGTAAACTGGTAATACTGCAACAGGAAATGACTAATCTGACAACGATTTCATAGTTGCTAGGCATCTCCAGAAGTGTAGAACCCTTATCCGCCCTTAAAATGCACCAAATAATTAGCAATCAAACGGGCACTGCAATATTAATACTCCCATCTACATGACTATTCACAGTTATTAAAGATATTACTAGATTTTTTTTAAAATCTTCCAGACGACACACATCTCTAAAAATATCATATTAAGATACACAGATAAGGCTACTTTTTAGCACTGCCCTCCATAGGATCTTAGAATCATAGGAGATTACTAGGCTATCGACCCGGAGGTCATTTTAAGTCTAGCCATTTCAACCCAATATAATACCATAGCAGTACTAGTCAATATCTAATATTGCATTTAGTGATGACTGCTAATGTCAAGGAGAGTCGTGGGCACTATCCCCAATAAGAATTTACGGTGCCCCATCCACTTGTCCAGGTTCCTCTTGAACAGTGTCATAAAGGTGCTCTGTTTCACATATATTGGTAGTATTGGTAGCCTGTTCCAAAGATGTGGCAGTTGCTGGGAGATAAATCTGTCCCTCCAGCATGTCCTATTAAAGCCGCAGGCCATATTTAAGTCCAGTCATTACTGAGGAAAAATTAACAGTTGCTGTTCTGCTTAAAATATTCCCCAAACATGTAAAATATTAAGTTAACTACAACATTCTAAATAATTCCTTAATATTCTAAAACATTTTATATGAACACAAGCTTACCATAACTAATCTCTTGTCACCTATGCTTGTTTAATTAGTATTTTAATGCCTTCTCATCTTGCCACTATAAAGAGGACAGTTGTAACTGTTAACAAGGAATGCAATGTTCTCAGTAGTACCAAACTTCCTTCTTGCCTCCTGATATAATGTTGCTGTGCCCCAGAACTATCAAATGAGGTAACTAAAATAATGACTTCATCATTTGACATTTCTGTAAGAAAGTACTCTGCCCAGTAGTGTGAGCTGCAGTTTTTTGTCCGCGATGTGAATGAATGAGAGGGTAGTATTAAGATGTGCAGGTGTTCTTTAACCTTCTGGATTTTCTACCATTATAGATTGTTAACTTATCTAATAAAAGTTTTAATTTTAGCAGTGAAATTGGCTAATTGTGTCCTCTCTTCTGATTTGCTGTGGGCTGTATACACACTGATTGACTGCTGGTAGTTTGGGAAGGGAAGATTTTCACCCAGCACCTGCTACTCCCAGGGTTTGTCTACTTGTATAACAACATGCCCAATCCCTTACACAAGAGTAACGTTTAATCTAGCCAATAAAATGTTTTCTTTTTCATCATGTTATTCCATTCACTTCCTTAACCTTCTCAAGTCTCTGATTATTTTGCCATTATTAAGAACATGCAGCATTCATACATTTCTTCATACCTCCTTGCAGCAAATATCACAAATTAACACCATTAGAAAAAAAGCTTTGCCAGTTTTTTTTACTATGTAACTGATCTACTTCCTCTGCTGACTGCCTCCTACCTTGACCCATCCCTTCTCTCTCCTGTCCTAATAAATACATTGTTCTACCTTATTTCATCTCCATTCTAGTTCACTCTCTAACACATACACCTATTTTATAAAAATACCCATCCTTACCACTCTTTCTACACTCAGCTCTTGCTCATATTACCTGCTAGCAAAATTCCTCCCCCCCCACCATTATACTTATCTCCTGCACTAATCAAAAAACTCTCCATTTTTCCATCTCATCCACCCTCCATGATATTACATTTCTTCACTTCTACAAACCAAAATCTTTAGCTTATAAAACACACTCATACAACACCTAAATAAGGTCCAAAATTAAAATTAAGGTAATGCCTTCTGTGCTTTGATACTTTTCTACATAACAGCTATGTAGCATCCAGGTCTTTTGTTTCTAGAAACCACAATTTTGCCTGGGTGTATATCACTTGATCAAAACACCAGTTCAGCGAATACCTATTCATCGACCCCCTATTCAGTGAGCGACCCTTTTATCAATCAATCAAATCAGTGAATGTTTTCGCAGGGCACTAATTTAATAGGCCAACATACCGAGCGATACACACCACAGTATAACAAACCCACCAAATGGGGCAATGCCACCCTTCCCAATTTTATATACAAACTCTGAAATCACACTACAGTGGGAAAAGGGCAAATTTCTACATGTTGGCCAAATAACTCAGTGTCTTGGGAAAAAAATTAATTGATTTGTGTGTTTGATAAAAGGACGTTCACTGAATAGGGGTCGATAAATAGGTATTCCCTGAATTGGTGTTTCAATCAAGTGATATAGACCCATTTTGCCTTCCCCCAAAACATCAAAAGAGATCCAGTTCTATCTCTCTCTATAACATTAGCACCAGAAGCAGAGGCAGTAAGTTGACTGACCTCCATCTCATAATCCCAAAACTTCCTTTTTCTATAGGAAAAGTGTCTCAAACCTAACATCAGAAATGAAGAATCTCCCTCCCCCACAACACTATCTGGGCTGAAATAAAAGGCAAAAATGTTGGAGGACATGATATTTTGTATTCCAAGATAGGTAGGTACATGGACTGGTGCAAAGACCCTTTTCTGGGTCTTTAATATGAGATGGGCATAAAGGAATATAACATTTTGCACAATGAATCTCTTAGCCACAATGTAGTAGTGAAAGGAACCACAGATACAGTTTGGTTCAATATAACAAATATCCATAAAATAGCATGGCAGAAACAGTATTACATTATACTATATATATATATATACTATACATTACAATGTATATATATATATATATATATATATATATATATATATATATATATATATATATATATAAAAACTATTAGTCATTTCATAGCACTCCATCTGTAGTACAGACATAACTTGCCTATGCAATGTCATATTTTCAGAAACAATGTATAGATTTATGAATATTTGGCGGAGAGGTAGACTTAATCATCAGAGAAGGTATCCCTAGGGGTAGTGTATAAAGAGAATTCATGAAATAAAGCACAACAGATGAAGCAAAGTGGTATATCCAGATATGTTTAGAGCTATATACAGGGGTGTCCTGATTCTGGGAAGAGGAAATGCTAATATGCAATGTACTTTAATCATTATCCCCAAAACACTTGCATTTTGCTTCATTATGTAGGAACCCAGACAGTGCTTGTTTGACTCCCAGGTGACTAGTTTCTGATTTCACTGTTGTTGGAAGTTTGCTCCACACTGCACGGTCTAGTCTGAAAAAGTTTTTTTCCCCCATGGTAGTTTTAGATGGGGTCTGCTTAAGATTAGAATGTTTTCTTGGAAATCTCTTAAAGAGTGTAGACCTTTTCCATTATTGGCAGCTTTCTTCTCAGGAGTGGTTAGTAACCTTAATTTAATACTTTGCATATTAGTGTACCTAATAAGAAAGTAGATCTTGTTGTCATACGTAGCCAGTTTAGTTTCACTAGTATAACACAGTGGTGTGCCTATGAATCTGTCATTAGAGCAAATTTGCAAATTATTTTCTCTATTTGCAATCTTTGTATATTACATACCAAGCTAAATACTAGAAGTCAAATGCCATAACAAAGTTTTGGAAGTAGAACATTTTTAGCAAGAGCAAGCCAAGACTCTGTTGAGACTAAAGGACTGATTTTGTAACAGAGCTTTAGTTGGGAAAGGACTTTGTAACAATAAAATCAGTATTTGATGAGAGATAAATAGCTAGGTCTAGAGTGATGTGTAGATGTAAATGTATGGAATGGTATTGTTGTGCATGTCAGACGTGGTAAAGACAGGCAGGATAAGAAGTTTGTAATCAGAGGCAAAGGGAATGTCTAGTCAAGCTTGGGAAGACTATTCACAGTATTCTTGGAATACTTAAGGTCCTTGTTGTAAAGCAGTGATAGTATATTTAAAGATTTGTTTCTTGTAATATCACCATTCAAACAATATCCATATCTTGGTATCCACAGGAATAGTAAAGCCAACTCAGTCTCAATCTCAATTTGTGGGCCATACAAATTCACCAAAGCCCTGATTAAAAATCTCCTGCTCCTTAAAACTGTTATGCATTCTGTTGTAGTAATGCTTCTACATTCGGCACTGACAGCCACTCCATGCACAGGCTTGCAGCACCACAGAAATAATCATCTCAAAGTGTGATTCACCAATGCTCACAAGGAGACCTAGCATCTTCACACACCTGCAAGATGACTAGAATCAGCGGTAATCTGTTCAACATGCAATTGTATAGCAATACACTGCTGATCACCACAGCCAAGAGAAGTACTTCATTACCATAACATTAGTGCAGTATTTACATGCATCTAATGTACATATCATTAGGCTCATTTGCATGTGACTATTTCTAGGACTTTCAAAGGACTGGAAATATGCTCAGCAAATGTCTATGAATCGCAACTTGCAGATAGTGTCTAGCTCGTGCAACTACACCACTGCACACATGCACAAATGACCAAGAAGAGCACCCAAAGTTCTTTTAAATACCCGTTAACCAACTGCTAAAATGTACAAAACAAAATAGCCTGCACTTTGCTTTGTGGCTTACAAAGCAGTTCGTATTCTGGGGGAGGGGGCTTATCCGGTAACACTAGATCTGCTTTCTTAACAGACTTGCAAGTTACATTGAGCCACTCTTTCAGAAGTTACACCATAATGTGAGCTGCAGGAAAAAAATGGTTTACACTACTTCTGACACAAAGTACTGCATACATATTTGTGCCAAATTCAGAAAGTACCTAACCCATACATTGATGCATTCTGAATTATGCGAGACTTAACGGATACCTTTTGAAAAACACAAATTGATCCCACTAACCCCATTACTGTCCCAGTTACATCACAAATGGGTTAAGACGATGGCGAAAGGTAAAGCTGCGATATCCCATTTCAGTAGGAGAATATCAAGTTCCTCCACTATGTATGCCAGCACAGTGCTTGACACGAACGCACACTTAAACTTCAGCAGGGCGCCGAGAAGAGTGCAAACTTTTGTTAATTAAAATAAATAAAAACTGCGCCCTTTAAGAGGCTGGCCTTTACGGCGCCCTAGGCGGTCGCCTAGTTCTCCTATGCCTAAGGCCGGCCGTGCGAACATGCACACTTGCACATACGCCTGAAATTTATGCCAGTATTTATAACTATGGCCAATAGCCAACAGCCTCTGAATAACTGAACTTTGCGAAATAAGTCTCTCGGGCACAAGAATACTCTTGAAATTACTGTACTGTAAGAAATCATCTCATCAGTGTTGGAAACATTTCAAAATAACTGCACTGTGCGAACAAACTGGGCAGAGGAAGCTCAGAGCAAGAAACATTTCGAAGCAACTGCACTTTGCGAAAAAACAGTACACAGCACACTGAAACTTTCCCCAAATGGCTGTACTTTGCTAAATAACTCTTTACAGTGCAAGAAACACTCAGTAATGGCGACACTGCGAACAGACACACCAGGCACAAAAAAGTTTTCTAAATAGCCATATTCTGACTGCACTTTATGAAATAGTTGCACTGTGCACACAAACTCTTTGGAATAAATGCACAGTAATTAGCACACACTGTAAGCACTTTTACACACTGATATACATCAAATATTTTATTTATTTATTTTACATTTGTTGACCGGGCTAGTCCAACTGGATATATGTCCATTTTCAGTGGAGGCCAATAACTCTGGTTAAGCCTTTATAGCTTCAATTAGTGCAAAAAAAGAAGTTATGTACTCACCATAATTTTCCATGTGAGTTGTCCATCTCGCCTTCGTTCTTCACTAGTTGGGTTCACACCCGATCCATGGTTCCGACTCAGCTGTATACTAAAGCTTGAGCTCTTCCACTAGATCATATCCCTGTATCCCTATGCCATCATGCTCTAGTAAAACTCCCCAGATCTTGTTTGCTGATAACAACAGGTACCTTCTGGACTATTACATCATGTTATAAAAACAATGAAGACGGTCAGGGAACATACCTGCCAATTGTAACCACTTGGTCCTCCAGGGAGGATGGAGGGTGGGATGCAAGAATGAATGCAAGATGGACAACTCGCATAGAACGTTATGGTGAGTACATAACTTCTTTATGTGATGTGGTCCTCTCGCCTTCATTCTTCACTGGTTGGGACAGCGTCCCTAGCACCATGTTTCTTGGGTGGCTCACAGGAGAATATTCTTCAGGACAGTGGACCCAAAGGAGCCCCTGTCCCTGGAGGCCAAATACACTTTGTAATGAGTGATAAAGGTATAAGGCCATTGCCCACACTGCAGCAGCACAAATGGTATCAATTAGTAGTCTAGTGTGAAAAGCAGAAGTTGCTATGTCTCTTGTAGAATGACCCTTGACTTTACAGAGAAGAACTTTGTTGTTAGATTTGTGTATGAAAGTGATACAATCTGACAGCCATTTTGAAAGTGTGACCTTAGATACAGGAGCATCTTTCTTGGTTTCTGAAAATGAAACAAATAATTGGTCACCTATGTAGGCACAAACGTAATTGTCTATATATGTCCAGTTGGTGAAGCATATATTCTGTCTTGTTGCCATAGTTGGGAAAAAAACACTGGTAGTTCTATGGACTGATTTAAATTAGACTCTGAGCATACTTTTGGTAGGAATGATGGGTTTGTTCGATGGGATACTCTATCTTTGTGGAAAAGCATGTAGAGGGGCTTGTTCGACAATGCTTTCAGCTCTTAAACCCTTCTAGCAGAAGCGATGGCAACCAACATATTTTCCATGTCAAGAACGTTAGATCACACGATGATGAAGGTTCAAAAAGGGGAAGAATCAAACAGGACAAAACAAAGGTTAGGTCCCATGGTGGCAAAGGGATCTTGATGGGTGGTCTTGACAAATTAGTGCTCTTCTGGAAGGCTTTGCATAGTCTGTGAGACATGAGATTTGGGGATAAATCACTTATATGACAAATAGATATCGCTGCTAACAGGACATGGATGGTAGCTGCAGTTGCACCTTCATTAAATACCTTCGTTAGAAATTCAAGAATAGAACTTATGGGACAGAAAAGGGGTCAATGTGATTACTTGATGCCCAGGAAGAAAACCTTTTCCATTTACTCATGTATAGTTTTCTCATTGAGGCGTTATAAAACAAATCAACATATGTTTCACAGAAGTAGAAAGGTCAGGAAGCCTGGTTATACTTGGAATCAGAGCAGCCAAGCTGTCAATTTGAGGGTTTGAAGAGAGGGATGGAGCGTTCCTGATGCAAGAGTCAGATCTGGAACTGGGTCCAAAAACCACGGCTCCTCCTGGAGAAGAGACCAAAGGAAGTGGAACCAAATTTGATGAGGCCAGTATGGGGTGATGAGAATCAGATTGCTTGCCAATGAGCTGGCTTTCCGAAGAACCTCGGGTATCAAAGGAAAGTGAGGGAAGGCATAAAGGAGACCTGAGGGCCAATCATGTACAAGTGCATCCCTTGGTGACTCCCCCGGAGGGGGGATTAGGGCAATAATAGCTGCTGCATTTGGCATTCATGGATGTGGCAAAAAGGTCGCAAGAAGGCTGGCCCCCATTTGCGGAAAATCATCTCCGCTACTTCTTGTTTTAGGGACCACTCATGTGGCATCAGAATCGCTTTGCTGAGTTTGTCTGCTATCACGTTGGATTTACCCAGGATGTGCATTGCTAACAGAAAGCATTGGGAGGAGGTCACCCACTGCCATACTCTAAGGGCCTCTCGACAAAGGGGGTAAGGACCTGGTTCCACCTTGTTGGTTTATGTACCAAACAACTGACATGTCGGTCTGTATTGCAATTGTTCCCAGCAGGAGAGAATCCTGAAGTGCTTGCAACGCCAGAAGCACTGCTCTCATCTCTAGGACATTGATGTGCATATGGGCCTCATGATACTGCCAAGTGCCTTGGACTGTCCTTCCCAGATAATGCCCCCCACCCTATCTGGGAGGTGTCTGGGGTTACTGTAGCTAAAGGCTGTGGAAGGAAAAAGGGTCGACCTGACATCACATGAGTGGAGTGAAGCCACTAGCGAAGGTTTTTCTTGCAGGACACAGTTATCAGAATTTGAAGAGACATGGGTAGTTCCTGCAATGACCAGTAGCCACTGCAGGATTCTTGTGTGCATGCATGCTAATGGAACTGAACTTATCGCTGCTGCTATGGTTCTCAAGACTTTCAGAACCGTTCTTACCTGTACATTTGTTTTGGAGAGAAGGTTGAAGACTTGTTTCAGAACTAGAACTCTTTATGTAGGAAGTTTTGCCATCACGTTTGTCGTGTCTAGATATGCCCCTGTAAAAACGGTATGTTGAGATGGTAACAGGGCAGATTTTTTCTAATTTATTTTGATTCCTAGGTGACAGCAGAGAAGTAATGTGGTGTCTCTTGTTTGTAGTAGTAGATGCTTGGTGGTGGCAGTTAGGAGCCAGTTGTCTAGATACAAAAACATTCAGAATCCTAGACGTTTCAAGTGAGCCGTGACTACTGCCATGCACCTGGTGAACACTCTGGGGGCTGTAGTGAGACCAAAGGGCACAACTTGAAACTGGTAAGGACTAGCTATCAGCCAGAAGCGCAGATGACTCTTGGTTGGCCGGTCCATCTTTATGTGGTAGTAGGTTTACCTTCATATCGATCACACATGATCAACCGTCCACTTAAGCGAACCGTTTCCGTGAAACCAAAACCGTTAAACTTTCAAAATATCGAAATAATGTCGAATTTCAACATTTCTGGGTGCACCACACCTCCACACCAGTGTGACCATGGGTCAAAAAGGGGGCGAGGTTTTGCCCTTCAGTTATGTGGAATTCAACATTGGAGATGTTCGTACTTCGGTATTCGCGGAAGCGGTTTCACCTGTATTAGGATCGACTATATGAAGGTACACCATGGTAGTACGCATCCTGAAGGTCTATAGAGCACATCCAATTATCTTTTCTCAGAAAGGAAGACTGCAGTGTTTGTCTTTTTACTGATTCGTTTAATCTGTCTAGATCTAAAATGGGACTCCAGTCCCGTTCTTTTTGGCATTAAAAAGAACCTTGAGTAAGTTCTGGATCCTATTTGGTCTGCGGGAACTCTTAGGATGACTCTCTTGTCCAGCAACTTTTTTTTTTTCCAATACAAATTTTTTATTTTCTGCAATACATACGGACCAGATAAACTTGAGGTTTTGAACTGAACAATAATAAATAAGAGAACATCAATAACAGAATAGATATAAAACTCAAACTACTAACTATATAGAATATATACAAGAGTGCTGCTTGAAGTCACTAATGAAGAAGAGAAAAAAAATTAACATATTTAAGTAAAAGTTTATAACAGAGTAAACTTCACACTGCTTTTGTAATGAGAAGAAAACTGAAAAAGGAAACAACAAAGGAAGGACCTGTCACTAGATCCTTGGGCCTAAAAGGAAACATTCCACCAGTAGTGTAGTACTCAATTCCATCAGTTATCTAAGCTTTAAAAATATGATAAAAAAACAGGGTTTTCCAGAATTTCTGGAAGTAGGCTCATTTATTTAGACTTCTTATAAGCTTTTGAGAGAGGTAATATACTTAATTGCCATGGTTATGAAACCCTCCCAAGATAGCTTACTGCGGTCAAGCCAAATTTATTTATGTAACGTTTAATTAATAAACAAAGTGTAATTACGACATGCAGTCTCAAATTTGAAAGTTTAAGGTCAGTGATATGAAGTATCGCCATTTCCCAAGAAAGGCTGACTTGTGGTAACCCATTTCGTCTAATCATACTGTGAGAGAGCACCAAATGCTATGAGAGTATCTGCAGAATCACAGAACATGGAGAATTTCCATCTGGGGATAGGAGCAGCAAGGGCATGCAGGAGAGACATTAGTATTACATTTACTTAAAATAGAGGGAGTATAATATGAATTATTATTGATCATAACTTGTGTGTATAAAAGTTTTTTTTAAAAGGGGACATTTTAAGGGTAGATTTAATAGCTGTTAGTTTTTGATTTTCTGAGAAAGCAGATCCTTGTTGGTCCCAAAATTTTGAATAGACAAATCTCTTTTGGTATTCGATTAAAGATATCAATTTATAGGATAAGGCTAGCATGTTTTTCTTACTGGATAGAGACTTCAACAGCTCTATCAAATATTTTATATCAGTTTCATTAATATTAGTGTCCTTAAACAGAAATGTGATAATTTCCCTTAACTGACGTAGAATTATATTGTATTTTTTAATTAGGTTTAATATTTCCCATAGTTCCGAAACCGATTTGTCCCTAAATTTGTAAATGTCCCACAGTGTGCAGTCTTTTATTACAGGATAATCAGCAAGACTAACCATGCTATTGCTCATTTTTATATTAGGATTTAAGTGGATAGGTTGGAAGAGAAGAAGGGCATTGTCTAGCTTTAGTGATTTAAAGATCTCTTGAAAAGTTTTAATTTTGCACTTCAATATATAGTTAATATTAACTTTTCTAAGATAGATACGTGATTTTGCCACATCTTTACCCATAACAGGGTCCATAACTCATTGCCTGGATAGTAGTTTGCAATTAAAATGACTTTATCAGCACATAAGATCTTATAATAGAGTTGCAGATCTGGTAATCCTAAACCCCCTCTATATTTCGGTTATATAAGTTTTTGATAAGAAACTCTAACCACTTTAACATACCAGATACATTTTGCACATTCTTTATAGATCTTAATGAAGAGGCTAGTTGGAATAATAGTAAAGGATGCATTGAAATGATATAAAAGCTTTGGGAGGGTATCCATTTTATTGATAGTGGTTTTTGCCAACATGGGTAGTTTCATCTGTTGTCATCTATGCATATCCTGTGAGATCCCTGACCATAATTTCAGAATATTGAAGTGCATGATGGAGGGATGACAATGATCATAGTAAATCCCTAATTATTTGAAAGAATAGACCATGTTAAAAGGGGAGTTCGGGAAGTAGTTTTCATTATGACTTAGAGGGTTGATAGGAAATATATGAGATTTTTTGGGGGTTAATTTTGTAGTCAGAAGTGACTGAAAAGGTATTCAAAGTTGACAGCAGTTTCTGCAGATCTGTATTGGGATGTTCAAGACAGATATTAAGGTCGTTTGCAAAAACGGACAGAGTTATTTTAGTGTGCAAGACCTTAGGAATTGAATTATATGTTTTTTGTGAAATATATAGAAATAGGGGCACTAAATATAAGTTGAAAAGAAGGAGAGAGAGTGGACAACCTTGCCTTGCCCCATTGGAAATTTTTATTGGGTTTGAATATTTTTTATTAATAAATATGTATATGAGCTATTATATACCAATGAAGTCTTTAGGGATATTAAAATGAGATGATGCTGTGAACAGAAAACTCCAGTTAACCCTATCAAATGCTTTACATGCATCTAATATCAAAGCATATCTTGGATTTCTGTCTTTTTTTGGTAAGATTAATCATGGATTCTAAGGTCAGAGTATTTATTATCCCAGGTATGCCTATTGCACATAAAACTGGATTGTTGCCAGGAAATTAAGGAGGGCATGAGAACTTTGAGTCTTTCCACTAATTAATCAGTGAAATTGGTCTATAGTTATTTAGGTTCGATTTATCCATGTTGTTTTTGGGTATAAATACTGTCTTGGAATTGTTTAGGTAAAGGTCAGAAATGCCATTTAGGGGAAATGCAATTATAGACCTTAAGCAGGATAGGTACTATTTTATGTTTGAAAGTTTTGTAGAAATCCGGAGTATAACCATCTGTGCTTGGAGCTTTTCCTAGTTTAAGATTACCAATGACATCCAATATTTCCTGCTGGCTCAATGGGGCAGAGAGAATCGCTTTTTGAACTTCGTTTAATTTAGGATATGTAAGACTGCCAAGAAAACCTTCTATCTCCGAAATCGGGATTTGTTGGTCACTCCTAGCACAGATTCCAGAGTAGACCTGATGAAATAACTATATAATTTGTTGGTCTGTTTTGATTGCTTTGTCTTGATGG
Organism: Protopterus annectens; assembly: GCF_019279795.1. Lineage (NCBI taxonomy): Eukaryota > Metazoa > Chordata > Ceratodontiformes > Protopteridae > Protopterus > Protopterus annectens. The sequence goes on from NC_056733.1 coordinate 904,647,707, forward strand.
TAGATTAGGGTTATCCTAGAGGCCTCCGGTTTATTTTATATTAATCTAGCTAAAGCTCTAGAAGGGGTTTGTGTCCACTCAGAGTACTTGGCTATAAATCTTAATTCCTGCAAGGAATTTTGAATTGGTGTAGTTCAAATAATTCTCTCTCTTTTTCTACAATTAGACATCCAACGCAGAAGTTTGATTTTCTTGATGCTTCTTATCTAGATCTTTAATTTCAGACATTAGTCTACTTCCCTTCTCTTTCCTCACTTTCTTAAGATAAGTGGTTTTCTGAATAAGAATTCCTCTGAACATCACTTTACATGCAGCCCACTGCATATCATATGGAATATCCATGTTATCTAGGTTTACTTCGAATTCTGTTAAGGTTTTAAGAATTTCTTTAGTCATTTCAGGGTTATACAGCAGGTTATTATTTAAGGACCAGTTGCATCCTTAAACTCTATTGGGTGAATTTTGTGTAAAATGTATTATTAAGGTAATCTTCGAATGATCCGATAAAAGCCTAAGTTCAGCTAAATATTTTACTTTGCATTTTATTAGCCCTTTTGAAATTAGAAAAAAGTCCAGACGTGACCAAGAATTATGGCATTTAGAAAAGTATGTGCAACTATTACTTTTTTGGACATCATCACCATAGAGACAGGATCAATGAGACTATAATCTGAAATTAGTTCAGCCAAAGCCAGAGAGGCTTGTGGGTTGTATGATTTGGATTCACTGGAACGGTCTGAATATGGAGCTATAACAGCGTTTCAGTCCCCCTCCCAATGACATAGTAATGATTAGGAAAATTAGATAATATATTATATACTTTTAGGATGAAGTCCTGCTGCCTTGCACATGGACCGTAAATATTCAGAAATAAGGTAGGTTTATTTAGCGAAGGGTTTATAGCTGTAAAGTAGCACCATCGACCCCCAAAATCTGTTCCAAGGTCTATATTTGGGACCTGGAATGACTTTTTAATTATAGTTGCTACTCCTTTAGAGTTAGAGCTGTCCCTGGAAACAAAGATGTCTTTTATCCATTTCCTATTAGTCTCATCTGCCCAATCTTCTTTAACCATATGCGTTTCTTGAACAAAACAGATGTTTGCCTCTGACTTCAGAAGGAGATGCATCAGTAATTTTCTCTTGTTTTTGTCATGTAACCCTCTTACTTAGGAGTCTAACTTCCACAGGATACACATTCTACTAGATGAAGTTTTAATCTAAGAGTTGGATTGGCTAGAATCAAAACATTATTGCATGACCCAAGAAAAGTTTGTTTGGTAAGTAAGAATATGTTTAACAAGGTTGCAGCACGTAACTCTTTCAAATCTACCCCTGTGCTACCCACATAACAACTTTATTTGAAAGAGAAAAAAAATATAAGGGTTGCACATAAAATTGAACCCACTGAATAATTATCAAAAGTAAAATAACTTCCAGCTAGCAGTAAATCTATCCATTTTATTACACACCTATACCTACAACCTATATACATCGCTGTCTTAACCCCAATTGTTGCCATCTACTACCCTACTTAGGACATCCACATCACCCCTAAATGAACATACGGCCACTTAAGATTGACAGTGTAAGGAGATCAAGATACCGAAAGTCAGGAACAGCATATATTGTCTACAAAATAATATACCCCTATGGACCTATAAAACTCCAAAATAGGAGTAGTCTGCAGCAGAAGGTGTTAACTAAGCGTCGCCTCATATAGTTGACCAGATTTATAAAGGTTTCGCAATTTGGCCCAAAGAGACAGTAATTTGTTAAAATAAGGTTGACTGCAAGCTGTAACAAGGAATACAGAAACAAGGAACAGTCTGAATTTATCCTTATTGAATAAAATTAGGTAACTCTAGTCTATATAACTAAACTGTTTGTTTCATCTCTCAGAAGTTGCAATAAAACCTATCCATCTACATCCATTATTTCTATTTAGGAACAAAAGAATTAAGTCTCTTATAAAATCAAAATACCTCTTGTACCACATAAGATTGTGTATGGTTACTTGTCATAAAATCTCAACACCATTTTCATACCAACATGAATTAAACAGTTATATTATGACAGAGGTTAAAAAAAAAGTCTCAGTTGTAACAATAGATCTCATGTACAACTGAGATTTACAGAGTTGGCAAACTAAGTACTTGAGTTCAGATCTTCACATAAGAAACGTACTAACAGGAAGATCAAGAAAATAGTCTACTCCAGATCCAAAGCTCTCAAAACTCTAGGTTTCAGAATATGAACTACTAGCAATAGTATACAGCGATACAGAATAAAGAGGCATTCAGTTCCTCCCAGATTAGTGAAAACCCAGTTAGACAGCGGAGGAATGCAGTTTGGTCCACGTCTCTACGGAAATAGGCTAAGTTGAACAAGCAAACTAGTGATTATCTATTGGAATCCTCAGTCTCCCAAAAAACAAGATACAATTTCTAGCTTGTTAAAATAGCTAATATAAACTGAGCCGTGCTCATCTTCGTAGGTTTGCCTTTACACCGTACCAGATATGTGATTAAGAATGCTAAAAGAAAATTAAAAGGGTGGTTTATCTCATAAGAGTTGGTAACCCTTTGCTATAGAAAAGTTCAGATTCCATGAGAAGTTTTAGTACCTTAGCTTATCTCTCTTTCGAGGGAAGTAGAGGTGTGGAAAATAACCGTGCCCATATAATAGAATGTCATGTGTGGTCTTTAGCATGAAGTACCTCTGTTGGCACTGTCATAAAAAAAAAAAGAGACAATATTGTGCAAACGCAGTTCGAATGGATCAATCCTTGTCCACTATCATCAGTTAGATTTCACCAAAGTAGCACACCCAGACGATTTATACGTGAAAGTACATGAGCTGACATGCACAGTATGTAAGGCTATGAATATTCACCTTGATTGCTACAACTAATGCTAGGTTTGTTTCCTTGCCATCAAAGCTGGACTGACTCAGATTTCATTAATTCCGGCAACATGAAAGGAGTTCCTCTTAAGGTGACACCATTTGACATCGGAAGTTATTTACTCTTAAGGGCTCCTGGTGCCTAGCATGAGATAGAGCTTTTGTCCTAGGGCTCATTCTCAAACTTCTTTGTGCACTTCCGGTTTATAAAATAAAAGTTTATTCTGTCATGAGAAGATCAAAACAGCAGTTGGAGGGAGGAGAGCTTGAGAATTGTAATTACTAGTTTGCACTGAATAAGCGGCTTGTCATTGTGAGGATCTAGGATTTAGGATTCGGGCACTTTACCAAAACATTTAATAAAAGCTGATTTAGGGTCTTTGGGTGAGTCTACGGTGTATTTTACCTCATTTTTGATTTCCAGTGGGAGATCCTGTGAAACAGAGATCGTGTGGCTATTCCATTTGAATTGTTTCTGGCTCTTGAATGCAGAAAGTATTTTTTGCACATCTTGAAAGTTGAGGAGTTTAGCGTAAATTAATCATTTTGCTTTTTATAGAGTGGACAGTGAGCTCTCTCAATTATGATCTCGCTGGTATTTTCATTAGAGTGCAGAACAGCATTAAATATTTGTTTAGCTATTGGGACAAGTTGGTTATGTTCATATTTTTCTGAGAGCCCTCTAATTACAATATTGTTTCATCTACTAGCTTCCAAGTCTAGGATTTTCTGTTTGATGTCAGTGAGTGTAGCATTTTTGGCGCTCACTTCTTTTTGTAATTCAAGTTGGTGTTCATTAGCTTGTGTTTTTGCTTCTACTAATTTCCGAACTTTGAAAGTTGTTCACAGAAACCTTGCACTGCACTTTATAGCGGTAGGAGGGCTAATTTAAGCTCAGCCATTTGTATGGTGTTTTCCGATTTTTGTTTAGGATTTTCTTTGGGTTGTTCCTGCTTTAGTTTAGATATTTTCTGCCTTTTGGATATAACCTCTTTTTCGGGACAGGCAATAGCAGATAATTTGGTTTTTGATATTTGAGTTTCCATGCTCTCTAGTTCTTTAGGCATTTTATTTCACTTGTGCCACGTGGTTGCTATCTTCTGTCAAAGGTGCTGATGCCTTCAGGCCTCTGGTTTACATGTGGTGGAGAGTTTCATAAGAGATCCAAAGAGAATTAGGGCAGTTTATGTGGTGAAATCATGGTGTTATTTCTCAGGGAAGTTAGCAATGAGATAAGTACCGATTCTTCTGATTCTTCTCCTCAAATTTGATCTTCTTTCCAATATTTTCTGTCTTCAAAGCAGTTATGCAATTAGATGTTTGGGAGCTTTGTGGAGATGGTGTTTACTAAACGACCACCATCTTGGAATCTACCCTTGTCAAGCAACTTTTGAATTTCTAGAGTTGCCTGATCCCTCTGACTGGGTGGAAAGTCTGGGGTGCTTTTTACATTTGGGATGGGAAGGGGAAAAGGTATAGAGTAGTCTCTGGATATTATACTTTGTACCAAGAAGACTGGCTGGAAATAGACAAGTGGGTACAAAGATAAGCGACCCTCGAATGCCTCCAGAGATAGACAGACATGTCTCCTTTCAGGAGCTCTGAAAGGGCCTACCACAGAATGAATCCCTGTTGAACTGATTTTGCGGACCCCCTCTGCCGTGTGGATGGTGTCTCACTTAGTACTTCCCCCTCTGCCCCTGGGGGGAAGAGTCACCACAGTGTGTCCTTAAAAACTCTCTGGGATTTTTGGAACCACATCTTTCCTCCCTTTTGACCTTTTGGGTAAGGTTTAGAAGGTAGGGAAAAACAGACTCCAACGGCAGAGAGCTTTTCAGTCTTGCTCACACCTGGTTAGTATGTCCTTGACTTTCGGCCTGAACAAGGACAAGCTATTGAAGGGGGCATTAATAAAGGAAGATGTAAAAGGTTCCGCAAAGTCACAGAAGCGCATCCAGGAATGTCTCCTTAGGGAAATTCCTGAACCTGTTGCACTGCTTGCTCTATGTGCTGCATAAGAAATGAGACTCATGGAGGAGATGACCACAGAGTTTAAGGTGGAGAGCTGAGAGAAAACTTTATCTGATACCCCTGTAGCTACTATACCTTGTAGAGCATCTCCTAGCTCCTTTAGGAGATCTCTTTGTAGCCTAGTAAAGTACGTCAGATAATGCAGCAATCTGAGTGCAAAAGTCACTGAAGAAAACATGCGCTTCCTGTATCTGTCCACTGTGCAAGACTCCTTGTTAGGTGGATGGACAGATTAGGATGTCTCAGAAAGTTCCTTTTTGGTGGCTGCAGCCACCACCATAACATCTACAAGAACACCCTTAGTGAGTAAATCTTTATCAGAAGGGGCTGTAATAAACTTATTTGGCCTCCAAGGTACAGGTTCCACTGCATCTGGAGACTCCCATGCCTTCTGACTAATTCCATAAGCTCGTCAAAAGGCGGAGACACCCAAGTGGTGGAAGGGTGAGACCCAAAAGTCCTCAGGTATACAATGAAGTTCCAAGCTGCCTCTCTGCTTAAGGATTTCCAGTGTATCTGCAAAGGATACATCCTCAGAGGGCGATAGTGGGGACCCTTCTGAATCATCAAAGTCTGCATCAGAGGCGAGTGACTCCTCCAGGGAGTCTAAATGCTTTCCCTTGCAAATTCTCTTACGAGGGACCTCTTCAGAAGGATATTCTGGAGAAGTTTTGGAAGAGAGGGTTCACCCGATAGGGTATCCTGAGGCCTAGGGTCTTTGCGTGTCTGTGGATGGTGTGTTGCCGAGACAGACAGTGGTGCCTTTGGGGGAAGAATGTCAGGAACTAAGACTGGAGCTGTGTGAGGAGACAGCACTCATTAGCTCGAAGCCCTCCTCCCCCCCTGATCTGACGATACCTCAGGCTTCGAAGAACCAGAAGGGTTCTCCGGAACCAAGGGAGTTGGCTCCAAGGCTGATGTAGGAGCAGAGCTCACCTGCACTGAAGCCTTGAGTGATACGTTCAGATCTGACAAATGTCTGATCTGACTCTCCTCCCTGGACCCAACAGGAGAGCTTCGGCTTCTAGACTCCTCGAGCTCAGATGGAACAGAGGATGTCAGAGCAGATGTCAGGCCCAAAGAACCCAGAATAGGTCTTGGTGCCAATGGTTCCACTACGATAGGTTCCAGACATTCCAGCTCCTATGTCCCAGGTTGGCTCAGAGGAGGAATCAATGTTGAAGGGGAGGTCCTGGTCGGTTCCAAATGCCTCTGGCTTGGAGCCGACAGGAGCTTGGCCAGCACCGCTGTCTTTAGTAGTCTGTGCACTACCCAATCCACATCATCATCATCAGAAAGACTCCTGGAGGACCGAGAGAAGGAAGCAGGAGATCAGACTTGCTGAAGTAGAGGTTACCTTAATGTAGGGGAGACTGGCACCAATTCCAGGAACCGGCTCTGTAATTAAAATTCCATCGGCACCAAAACTGAAGGAGCCGATGATGTAGACTTTTCTGACCCAACAAGCTTCGGGTCCAGAGAAGTAACTTTGGTCAGCTTTTTGGATGGCTCCGACTGGCCAGAAGGAGATGATCTCTTCCCAGATCTGTCTGACATAGATGAATGGGACTTGGTTCATTCTGAAGTGCCATGACCTTCTTCCAATGCTTTAGCAAAGGGGGAACTTCAGTAATCCTCTTACAATGAGTTTGTTCTTTCTTTCAAGAAGCACTCTCGAGCTAAAGGAGTGGCAAATGGGACAGGTTTCTTGCAAGTCCAAAGCCCCAAGACAATATACACATACAGTGTGTCCATCAGTGATGGATTTTTTGATTACACTTTACGCATTTCTTAAACCCAGAGGGTTTGGACTCTGTGTTCCTTAGACATTGCCAGCCTGCTAAAAGACAACCAGCCACAAATATAAGGAAAGGTGTACATTTAGTCAACAGCCTAATAAACAAAACAAGCTATAACTATACTGTATGCAATTTTTTTTTTTTTTTAAACAACCGCAAGCAGACAAAAAACCTTAGCAAGTACAGAAAAGGGAAGGGGGTGGCAGGTCTCTAACTAAAACAAAGCTGCCTACTCAAGAAAAGGGTTGGGGGAAAGGGAAGAGGAAAGCCCTCTAACTTAAACGGGTGACGGGAGCCCTCTAACTTAAACGAGCTGCCAGTTTTGGTTAGGAGCAAGAAGAGGAGCAATAAATTTCTTTACAGCACTCTCTAAATCAAACAAGTGTGCAAAAGGTACACGAAAAAAGCCCTCTACTAAACGGGCTTTAAACAGAAAATTTAAGCCAGGCTAGGGGTAACACAGGCCTAACGAAAGAAAACAATGGCCAGAAAGCAAAGCAGAAGAGCAAACTCTCTAAACTAACTAAATTATTATTAACAAGGTAATCGCAAAGTTTTTAAACAGCAAAAAATACCAAATATATTTATATTAGGAAGAAAAAAGTTTTCAGCTTAGCCAGAGCCAAAATGGAAGCACCCAATCTGTTTAGCGGCAAACGACACCTGGGGAGTTATACTAGAGCATGATGGGATAGGGATACAGCCACGAGCCAGTGGAAGACCTCGAGCTTTCGTATACGGCCAAGTCGGAACAGATGATCGTTAATTAACCCAACCAGTGAAGAGTGAAGACGAGATAGCACAACATCACATCAGTAGTTCATGCCAAAACTCAATACTCTGCCAAAAAAACATGCATTCTCCTTGCTTTATTTATGCTTAATGTGCCCTTTTTGCCCTTATTACATTTGTTTTGCTCATTTAATCATTTTCCATGTCCATTATACTTTTCTTGTGCTCGTTTTACTCTAAACATGCTTGTTCTGCAATTCTGAGGTAATTCCTAACCCTTTACGTGCTTTTCTGAAAATCGTTTTATCAGATATCCTAATTTTAAACATTTAGTTTAATAAACATTTTGTGCCTCTCGCTTGTTTAATAATGTGTTTTGTGCCCTTGTAATGCTCCATTTTATCTTTTTTAATAAATAAATCATTTGTGCAAGTTTGCATTACCTTTGGTTCATTTCTGGCCCTTTTTGTACTCTGTTCACTTAGTTTGCCTTCACTGTTAACTCTGCAACTTGTAGCTCTGAAAAGCAGTCTCTAGAATCCTGGTTCTGACACTATATCACTCGTCCAGTTAGGATAAAACAGACGAGCATTCGTGGGTTCTGTTCAAGCAGCTTTATTATGTACACACATATCAGGATTGAGGCTTAATAACTTTAACTTAAGTAAACTTATAAGCAAACTAGCCATCACACTCATACATGCTCACTCTCTGGCTACACTCACAAAATGGCACTGAAGCTAGTACGTGCTTGCTATTTATATGAACGTGCTGTCCTTGAAACGCTTCTTAAAGGTACAACACACACGCTGTTCTACAGTAACTGATAGCTGGGAGAAAACAATTTGAAAAGGTAGACCTTTAAAATGTTCACAGAATCACTTGGGACTCTGGAAGTATTTATTCAAGTGTTACAAGGAATAGGAAGTGTAGGTCAGCACCAGTCTGGTATGAGACCTGAATCACTATCAAAGAGTTTAAGACCTATGCACATCGAAAAGTGCATAATGCAAGGAAATCCTGACCGTTGGTGAAGACTAAGGAAGCCTGGGATGCACGCATCAATTTCTGCAGTTGACTACTCCTCCCTAGCAGGTACAAATACAGGCATCTTGAATATGGGGTCACATAATTTCATTGAACCCACTTTCAAGGAAACCAGTACCATCCACACACTGAAAGGCATACTTGAAAACTACAAAAATGCGTTTTCTGTGGGGAGGACAGGCCCTGCCCTGTACAACCCCTGTAGAAACCTTTACCCACCATACCTCCCCAATTAAATATCCAAACATTAACCGTTTGAAATGTCACAACCGTCTTTAGCAAGTCCCATAATGCTGAGACTGAACAGCCAAGAAACGAATGTATATTAAGTCCACGACAGTAATTCCTCAGAATATTCCCTTTTCTCAAAGTTATGGCAATATCAGAGTTAGTGTGTATATGTTCAGGGGAGTGGTTGCATGCGGGCTTGACCCCTGTAAGAAAGAAGTTTAAAGAAGAGAGATATTCAATATTCACTATTCTGATTTTTTTTTTCAACACACTGACATTCCATGTTACAAGTGACAACATTTCAATAGGGCATCACACTAACTCCAGAGTAAAAAAAATCAAAACTAAAGGATATATACCTTGCAAGTGAAAAAAACATATCATATCTTAAGCATTCCATTCCAATAAAAATACTTCTGCATTAAACAAGCAAACAAATAAACAAAAATCTAAGCAGAAATTTCAGGAAAAAAATAAAAATTTACCACAAAACATCACATACTACTTGGACTGAAATCTATCTTGTACTGAAGCCATATAACATAACAAAGCATAAACTTAGAGGAATGTGTTACATCAGAACCTTAACATTTAGAGATTCAGCATAAATAGTGTCACTGAAAGTAAACCATTCCCAGCGTAGTTAGAAGTCATCAACAGTACCTGGTAGCAGCTCTTTAACAAAGTTAAACAAACTAACAAGAAACATCACTTTCTACATCTTTCTAAAAGCAACTATAAATAACAGCAGTTCTTTACAGCAAAGTCTTGACAATGAAAAGAGAGGAATCGAGCCAGAGTCTGATACAGTTTTGCCCAATGCGGAATAATGCGCAAGTAGATGCAAGTATACAAAAGGGTTCATTCACTTCACAGTACAGTGTCAATGTGTCAGAAGGTACAACAGGATGGGAGGTTTCAAGGTTCCTGCTATATTACTGTACGAACCCCTTCTCATGGTTTTAGATCAAGACGCCAAAAAAGACACACAAGTCTAAATGTGAGGTTCTGATAACACAGCACTGCCCGTATTAAGCAACAGCAATAAAAAGCAAACTATAACCTTAGGAAAGAAAAGGCAACAACCAATAAAGTGTATTAATCAGCTTAAACAAACATTTAATTTACTTCTCAACTATTCACATTTAGCCTAGTCAAGCTAATTCAAGAACAAGAAAAAAACAAAATCGATGATGAAAAAAATGGAAAAAGATGTGTTGTGTGTGTGGTCGGAGAATTCCCAGTGACAGACCAGTACACTAGCTTATTAAATTAAATTATATTAACGAAACAGACCTATTTAAATAAATCAACTCTCTAAAATCAACATGATTAAAGAAATCTACCAAAACAAAACTTATATTAGGAGGAATACCCCTTCTCTTTAAAAACACCCTTAACCTCCAGCTCCTGCACACCACACCACCCACTTTTCAAAATGCTGAAGTCCTGTTTTCTGTCCTATCTATAAGAAACACCAAAGAAGATCAATATAATATGCTGCTACATACCTCCAGGCAACAACTCGCTCATAATAGAAGACATCCTACACTGGACAAAGGCCAATCTACCTCAGGAAACTATCCTACTAGGAGATCTTAACACTGACTGGGCAACCTGTAACTCCAGCAGCCCCTCTACACATATCAATCTATATGGGTTCTCTCAACTAATTAAAGAACCAACTAGAATAGATGAGAAAACAAAGAGAGAATCCATACTGGACTGGACACTAACCAACTATCCCAAACAAAACTATATAGTAGGCTGTCTCCCAGATGACCTAAGTGATCATCTCCCCGCCTTCCTACTCCAGAAACACTCCAATCACCCCAAACCAGTAGTCTACAAATTTGTACGAGATGACCGTAACCTTACCCCACGATACCTAAATACTGTCCTAAGCCACTGCAACTGGGAACCACTACGGACACTCGGGTTAGACCAGGCAGTAGACTACTTCAATACTACCTTCTCTAACATCCTTAATAGTCTAGCTCCCAGCAGAAAGATCAGAGTTAAAGCCAACTACGCACCCTGGCTAAATAGGGACACCAGAGCCTTACTAAAAGCTAGAGATAAAGCCTGGAAAATCTGGAAAACTGACAAAACCCCTAGCTCCAGACAATACTATCAACAGCTTAGAAACAAGGCCAAGGCTGAATCCAAAATAAACAAACAAAACTATTTTCTTAGCGCCCAAACGAAATATTCAAATAGTCCACAAAAATTTGGGCATGCCATTAACTCCCTACTAAAGCCAGGCAAAACCACAACCCCAGCACCCATCTCTACTAACAATACCCTACACATAGCTTCTCAATTTAATAACCATTTTACTAAATCCATCTTAGCCCTGTCCAGTCAAATAACCAAAAACAGTCTACCTCAGTCACAACCTAACCTATTCCACACCACCCCCTCTTCCAGCCTATCACCAGTGCCCACCTCAACTATCAAAAAACTCCTCCTAAAACTAAAGCCAACCACACTAGCAGCTGATAACATACCTGCTGCATACCTAAAAATGGCTAGTGACTCCTTATCATATCCTGTCTCCATCCTTATCAACCGCTCCATACTAGAATCCTACATACCCAAACTCTGGAAAGTATATCGCATCATTCCTCTCCATAAAGGAGGTAATTCTTATGAATCCTCCAACTACCGACCTATTGCCATCCTTTGCCCCTTATCCAAAATTCTTGAGAAATGCATCCACTTGCAAGTGATGACATTTCTTAACACACACAATCTACTATCTACCACACAACACGGTTTCCGTCCACATCACAGCACTACCACAGCCCTTCTATCTTTCACTAATTATATAAACCTTCACATGAATGATAACAAATATGTATCAGCCATTTTCCTAGACCTCTCAAAAGCATTTGATATGGTCTCCCACTCCATTCTACTAGACTCGCTAATATTATCCTTCACCTCCTCTACTATAGCCTGGTTCAGAAGCTACTTGTCTGACAGGCAACAATCAGTCCAGTGGAAAGGAACTCTGTCTACACAACTTCCAACCACCATAGGTGTCCCACAGGGCTCTATACTGGGCCCGCTGTTCTCTATTTTCACAAATAACCTCAAATGCTCTACACAACATGCCACACTCATACAATATGCAGATGATTCAGCTCTGATCTGCTCTGCCTCATCTCCCACCACCCTACATACACTCACTCAAGATACCTTTATCTCAGTAGAAAAATGGATATCTGGGATCCAACTAATTCTAAATCCCAAAAAGACAAAACTGCTACTATTTACCCCTAATATATATATAAAAAAAAACCTCTCCTTTAACATAACATCTAAGGACGGCACCACCATCGCCCCTTCTAACCACACCAAACTTCTGGGCATTGAAATAGACAATAATCTCCACTTTGATGTTCACATCTTACATACCATAAAACTAGTACACAGAAAACTAGGCTCCCTATACAGGCATAAGTCCTTTCTCTCACAAAAAGCAAGAGTCACTCTTGCACAAAGCCACCTCCTCTCAACTCTATTATACGCAGCACCAATCTTTACCCAAATCAGACAATGTGACCTAGACAAACTAGGATCATGCTACAATAAAATAGCCAAGTTTGCTACTAACTCAACCTATAGAACCCATCACTGTGCTGCACTAAAAGAACTAAAATGGCTTGAGCTACCACAGCTACTTAAGTATCACCAGCTGGGCACAGCCTACAATATTCTCAAATATCCTGAAAAAAAAACCCTCATTATCCAACCTACTTACTATCTATACTACAAACCGATACCTAAGATCCAGTGAAAAATCTCTCCTCTCCATCCCCAAGGCTAACAATAATGCAGGGAAAGCACTCTACTCCCACACCGTTGCCAGAAATTGGAACTGTCTTCCCCTATCTGTGTCCACTGTCCCCTCCACAAACATATTCAAAAACTCCCTCAAATTGCACCTTCTTAGTACATGGTTATGCCCTTGTATCACATAACCCTACCCCATACTACTACTAACTCCCCAAATTCCTCTCTGATCACATGCTGGAGCTCTGATCCCCTGTAGGCTTGGTCATCTGAAAGGGTACTTTTAACTGTAGAATCTTACTTGATATATTTTCTTTTCTTACCAAAGTATGACTGACATTGTCTTTTTACCCATGTTCTATATATTTTACCTGGAGTGTTTTTATTAATTCTTGTTATATTACTATGCTCAGCATACATGATGTAACCTGTTTTGTGTATTATGCTGGATGTACTGTATTTGTATAACTTGATGTTGGAGCTTTTCTCCCTGGTCCTCCGCTGAAAATGGACCTGGTCCAGTCGGAATTTCCCGGTTAACAAATGTAAAATAAAATAAAATAAATAAATATTCTTAAAAGTTACAGAAGATAAAAGAAAGACTTGGATGCATTTTTGACAGAAATCATTAAAAAACAAAACACCCAAAAATTATACATGTAAGCTACAAATAGGTTCATAGGTAGGTATTAAGCTATCTGCCCGAGGGCATTTATAAGCCTAGCCAGAGTGTCAGCTTTTGCCGCCCCATTGATTAATTAACTGAGCCTCTGTCAAGAAGAGCCAATGAAGTGATCCCAGGGGTGTATTTTCTGTTACCCATCCACTCGTCAAGGTTTCTCTTGAAGAGAGTTAGTGTGGGGCTCTGCCTAATGTAGTTAGGAATTTTGTTCCAAAGCATGGGGAGTCTTTGTGACAGGAACCTATCCCTCCAGCATGTTCTATTTATTGCTGTGGCGAGGTTTAGCTCACTAGAGCAAGTGGCTTGCAGTGACTTGGACTTCTTTAGGTGGACCATGTCCATCAATTCTGAGTTGGACATGGCTTTGTAAGTCAAGCAGAGATCACCTATGAGTAAGCGATATGCCACTGAGTACATCTGGAGTTTTTCCAGTCGGGCTGCATAGGACATATGTTTGAGACCAGTAATCCTCTTGGTGAGGTACTTTTGTGGTCTTTCCAGCTGTTGGAAGTGTCTTGTGAGGTATAACCCAAATGGGGCATTGTACTCTATATGATGGGTCTGATGAGTCATGAGTAGAGGGGCACTATAACCTCTTTATTTCCAGATGCGAACCCTTTAGTAATTAGATGGGATACATAGAACGATTTCCTAACTACTTTGGCAATATGATTGTCAAAGGAGAGATTACTATCTACCTGGGTCCCCAGATCTCTTATTCCCTCCTCTGTATTAAGGGGGCTGCCACCTATGTGGTAATTCATGGGTGTTTTGCTTTTCCCAAACGGGATGACTATGCTTTTTTTGGCATTTAGCTTGAGACCATGACTTTGACACCAGGTGTCCATCATAGTAAGGCCTTTTTGGAGAATGTCTGTGTCAGCCGGAAAGTCAATTATAGCTCCCAGTTTGCAATCATCGGCGAACCTGGTTAGCCATAGTCCTCCTGTGTTTGCCTGTACTTCTGAGAAGTATATGTCGAATAGTAAGGGGTCCCAGGACCGAGCCTTGTGGGAAGCCACTTGTGACTGGTTTAGAGTTGGACCTGGAGCCCGCTATTCTTACTGTGCGAGTTCTGTCTGTAAGCCAGTTGGCAACCCATCTCGTGATGTAGGGGTTTATGTTCAGGCTGGTGAGTTTTTCTATAATTCCAGAGTGGAGAATGGTGTCAAAAGCCTTGGCGAGGTCAAGGTAAGCTGTGTGAACTACCTTCCCCTCATCTATGGCCTTGGTGACTGTCTCGAAGAAGTCAGCCAGGTTTAGTAGGCATTATCTCCCCTTAACAAAGCCGAACTGGGTCGGGTCAAGTGTTTGGAGTTTCCCAATGTCTTTGCTAATGAGTTCCATGATGATGCGCTCCATAGCCTTGCAGACCAGGCTAGTCAGACTTATGGGGCAATAGTTACCAGGCTCAGTTGTGATCCCTCCTTTGTGGAGCGGAATAACCATGGCTGTGTGCCATTCTATGGGCATGTAGCCTGTGGAGAGGCTGAGGTTGAACAGTGTGTTTAGGTGGGGGGTTAGTTTGTTCTGTAGTTCGTGCAAGATGCAGCCTGGGACACCATCTGGCCCCACTGACGCTGTGCTTTTGGAAGGGCCGTTTTCACCTGTGCATCTGTGATTTCCAAGACACTACACTTTTCTGGTATTGTTGTGGGCCCTTTTGGGGGTGAGAGGGGGGGGTGAAGTTTGCGCTATCTGCCAGGATGTTGGCAATATCAGTGGGTTCAGTATATTTTGTGCTATTTTGCGCTAGCTCAGAGCATATATGCGAGTTGCCACTTAGACTCTTGACATAAAGAAGGCTTTGTGGTTATCTTTCGAATCCTTGACTATTTTTCGTTCGAAGTTAGCCTTGGAGGATTTTATGAGGGACCTTAGTTTCTTACTGATACTGATCAGGGATGTCTTTCCTTCTTGGGATTTGCTTTTTTCTGAACTAGTTTCCTCCTCCTATTGTATAGCCTGTTTATGGCAGGGGTCCACCAGACTGGTTTCCTTCTCTTACGGAAGTAAGTCTTGGTTTTGCTAGGGATGGCACGATCCATGCATCCTTGTAGGTGCTCATAGAGTGCATTTGTAAAGGTTCCTGCTGTTATCTTTTAGCGTGGAGGCTGTGAAACTTACCACCTCTGTCTTAAGTAAGGTGAAGTTTCCTATAGCAAAGTTTTTCACTGTGGTTTCCTTGGTTGGAGGTGGTGGTGTGGTGTGGACATCCAGAGTGATTAGTTTATGGTCTGATCTAACTAGTGATGGGTTGGCCTCTGGTGTGGAACACCTGTTGCCCATGCTGGTGTTGACCAGGTCCAATATGTTTTCACCTCTGGTAGGGGAGTTTACCAGCTGATCCAGGGCATTTGAGTTGATAAATTCCAGGAAGCGCTGGGCCTGGGAGTTGGTACTTGAGTAGTTTTCCCAGTTAACGGTAGGGTAATTGAAATCGCACAATATCAGGGTGTTCGATAGGACCTTCATGTTTTCCAGTGTCTCCATAAAGGCAGAGTGGTGGTTCTGGGTCATGGAGGGTGATCTGTAGCAGGCCACAATTAGCATTGCAGATGTTAGTTGCACATGGATGATCTCGGAGGTATCATGCTGCGCCACTAACCTGGAGGTATAAGTATCCTTGATGAATATGGTACACCCCCTCCTTTTGTGTTTTGGTCCATGTTCTGTGGCCGAAATGTGTGGTATGAGTTGTAGCACAGTAGTACTGGAGTGCTCTGTGGAGCCTTGAACCAGGTTTCAGTTACTGCACAGATGTCGACGTTCTACATATTGAGGAGTGCTTTGAGCAGTACATTTTGAGATTTAAACTCCTGGCAGTGAGTAGCATAACCATAATTTTTATTTGTGCTGTTTACGGAGGTGGGTTTGACTTTTGAGCCTTGCCTAAAAAAGGCACTATGGGGGCAGCAAGAGCCTTGGCCAGTATTCAAAAGCCTAGGGGTGACAGGAGCAAGCCGTCTCTTGCGAAGCAACGAGGCCTGTCGAGCATGTCGTCCCAGGCTGACAGGCACTGGATCCCCTTTGAATGATACCAGAAGTTTAGCCAATTGTTGAAATTGATAATTTTTTCTTTATACTGTGGTATCATTCTTGGTGAGGGCAGGATGCTACTCAGCGTCAGGGTCATACCCCCCTGTGCTACATGATCAGAGAGCTCTTCCATGTCTCTTTTCATGTAGTCCAGGGAGGTACGTCTCAGGTCATTCACACCAACATGAATAATGACAGAGTCATATTTGTACTTGTTCTGGAGTGACCTGAGTGCTTGTGTTATGTGGCGGATTCTGGCTCCCGACAGGCAGCTAACGGTAACCTTCTCCTTGTCCAGCCTAGTGAGTGGGACGTCACTGTGCCTGACTATAGAGTCGCCTATTACTAGTGTGTTAGGTATGTTATTTCGTCTTAAGGGCTGTGATTGTGCGGCACACTGATTTTGTGTTTTATGTGTTGTCTGGTTTGTGACGGGAGGTGCAGGTTTTTTGGGTGCCTGCTTTGGAGGTCTGTGATGGTTTTGCAGATTTTTATTTAGAGCCTCCGAGTATGATTTTGTGTATTTATGTGTATTGTTTGCCAGTGCTGGTTTAGTATGTCTATGTGAGGCTGGAGGTGTGGTGCAAGTGTTAACCTTCTCTTCATGACTGCCTGTTCCAGTCTTGAGTGGAGAGAGCTTAGCCTCCAATTTAGCTATATAATTGCATCTCTCGCATATGTTAATGTTTTGTGGTAGGAGGAGAGGGTTGTCTGTTTACATGAGGCAGTTGTAACATTGCCTCAGGATACCCAGGTTCACCACCTGGACTGGAGAGTATACCTGAAATTGACCTTTGGTCATGCCTGAATAGTAGGGTGAGCTTTTTAGTCGCTTGGTTGGTGAGGGGTGAATAATGAGCCTTGCTCTGCTGGGCAATCAAATTTCGGGCTATATTAGTGCTTGCTATTAGGTCTGAGCAAGTGCTGGACTGTAGGATGCTTTTTAAGTGCTTAGGGTGAGAGACTACTTTCAAGGGAAAAACTGAAGAGGAGACTTGGTGGAGCCGGGATAAGTTTAGCCCTAGCTAACCGGCACTGCCTAGACGTGCAGAACCGTGCAAACGCGTTTTTTACAGCAGGGAAATGAAAGAGATAGAAATTAGCCCAAAATGGCCTATAAACAACTAACTTCTGGGCTGGAACCACTCCTCCAGGGACAGATGGCTGCTCAAAGCTCCCTCTCTCACAGGTGAACAGAGAAACCTCTCTCTATCCAAGTAAGGTATGGGCAACTCAGAAAATTGTAACACAGCCCTGAATTCAGCACTAGCCTGAAAACTGGACAATACTAGCTTAGAAATGTGGGAAACCAGGAAAAATTTTTTTTGAAACGATAAGGCAAAAACAGTAAAAAAATAACTTAAAACAGCTTTAAACGACTACAAACAGTAAAAAATACACTTAAAACAGCTTTAGATGACTACAAGCAATCAGAAAAGGCTTTTAAACAAATTACGCAATTAACCAGTAAGAAAATCTCAAAACTGAGCCCTGTTCCTGTAGTCTTCAATCAGACAAGTTCTAACTGCACACTACTGCCACTGGGGTGCAGGGGAACATTCTCCAAAAAAGAAGTCCTGGATTAGTGCTCAAGTTATACAAACATAGCTAGATTCGGCAGGCATGGATCTAGTCTATGCTACAGCAAACAAGGCGCACCAATTTCAGTAAGAAACATTTCAAATATACAGGCACTATAAGCCTTTAACCAGAAATTCCCAGCTCAGAAGGGCAGAGTCCAGCCTCTCCTCACACAAGAGTGCAGACCACGAACTTTCTTAATGTAAAATAACTGACCTGAAGCCCAAGTGCTTAAACCAGAACTAATACACTTTTAGAATAACAGACACCGAGCCTTCAATCAGCAGTTCCCAACTTAGAAGGATGTAAGCTACCTGTCCTGCCACAACAGTGCAGACCACAAACCTTAATTTAAAACAACTGGTCTGAAGCCCAAGTGCTTAAACCAAAAGGCTTAGAATGATAGTTGCACCAAGCAGTAATAAATACAACTGAGTACTTTTAAGATGACGCAAAAGCAAAATAAAGTAGGAAGAAACACACATACAGAAAAAGCAGATGAAAAAAGTGCAACATTTTTTTTTTTGAGTGAGCAAATGAGATGGGCCCAGGAGGAGTGTCCAAATGCAAATTTACAAGAGGGGCGGGCAGTTTCAAAGTCAACAAGATTAACACCAAAACAAAAGCAGGAAGGGGGGGTGGGGAACTAACTGAAAAAAACAGAGCCACCACTTGCAGAAAATAATCCAAAATGTACCACTTATATAATGCAGAAACCGAACAACAATGAAGTAAACTACCCCCACTTATCACTGGTTATTCAATAATTCTAACAAGCATTAACTGAAAAAGCAGAGCTACAACTTCCAGCTAGATAGTATTCAATGCAACACAAATAAATCAATTTAAATGCTGTATTATTTGAAAAAGTGCAGATAAAGATTTACTTAAATTCACTTATACGTCCAGTTGATTTGATTTCATATAGGACTTAGCTGGCCAAAGCTCAGAGTTTAAGCAGAAAATAATCCAAAATGTACCACTTATATAATGCAGAAATGGAATAACAATGAAGTGAACTACCCCCACTTATCACTGGCTATTCAAGAATTCTAAGAAAAATTAACAGAGCCACAACTTCCAGCTAGATAGTATTCAATGCAACACAAATAAATCAATTTAAATGCTGTATTAGTTGATTTGATTTCATGTAGGTCTTAGCTGGCCAAAGTTCAGAGTTTAAGCAGAAAATAATCCAAAATGTACCACTTATATAATGCAGAAACCAAATAACAATGAAGTAAACTACTCCCACTTATCACTGGCTATTCAAGAATTCTAACAAGCATTAACTGAAAAAACAGAGCCACAACTTCCAGCTAGATAGTATAAGAAGTTATGTACTTACCATAACATCCCATGTGATATGTTCATCCCGCCTTTGTTCTTACACACGGGTTCGGAGACGATCATCGGCTCCGAGTCGGCCGCATTGCAAAGCTCTGCTTCTTAGAGAAGCTCGAGACCAGACTATATCCCACAATCCTCCCTGCTATTCCTCAGATCTAGTTTGCGAGAAACCAGACCTCTAACCCTCACCTCGGTGCAAGACATACACATTCACACGGATATCCATGAATATCCTCTGACTATAATAAGTAATTCTTATGGGCGGTGCACCATATCCTAATGAGGACACAGGCCAAAGAACCCTAGAAGAAGTAAGAAAAATCCCAATCAGACTCTAGTCTTACCTGTTCTTCCATAACATGTGAAAAGGGGGGGGGGGGTGTAAGAACAAAGGCGAGATGAACACATCACATGGAATGTTATGGTGAGTACATAACTTCTTTATGTGAAAGTGTTCAATCTCGCCATTTGTTCTTACACACGGGTAGCGTCTCTAGCTCCGTCACCCCGGGTGACTCATGGAAGAACATTCCAGAGCACAGTGGAACCAAAGGATGTCCTGTCCTTGGAGGTCCTGTCAACCTCATAATGAGTGATAAATGTATGAGGCTTAGCCCAGGTAGCTGCTGCACAAATCGTGTCCAAAGGTAAGCGAGTTGCATGAGCCACGGAAGTGGACACGGACCTGGTAGAATGAGCCTTAGGCTTGAAAGATAATGACTGATTCTTACTAGAGTACACAAATGCTATACAATCGGAAAGCCATTTAGATAAGGTACGTTTCGTGACTGCCATACCCTTTTTGTTGTCTGCAAACGAGACAAACAGCTGATCTGACTTTCTGTGATCTTTAGTCCTGTGTCCAGGTAAAATCTTAGCTGCCTATGAACATCCAACTTGTGCAGCATATACTCCAGTCTGTTTGTATGATTCTTGAAAAACGTGGGGAGCTCTATGGATTGGTTGATATTTAGGACAGAACATACCTTGGGGAGGAATGACGGGTTTGTGCGCAAAGAGACTATCTGGGTGAAAGATCAAGTACGGTGGTCTGACTGACAACGCTTGTAGCTCTGATACTCTTCGAGCTGAAGTGACTGCCACGAGGAATAATGTCTTCCATGATAAGAACTTTAGTAGGCAGGATGAAGCCAGTTCGAAGGGAGGTAACATCAGTTGTGACAATAACAGGTTCAAATTCCATGGAAAAAAGGGCTCCCGAATGGGTGGACGAAGGTGGAAGTTTCCTTTCATAAAAGCCTTGCAAAGCCTGTGAGACATAATAGAAGAGTCCCCCTCACCAATATGAAAGTTAGATATAGCCGTCAACTGTACTCTCAAGGTGGAAGTTGAGGCCCCTTCGTGAAAGAGAATTGATAAGAATTCCAGAACTTTGTGTAGTGGAGCTACCAAGGGATCTATGTGTTGGCTAGACGCCCAACATACGAAACGTTTCCATTTGCTTCTGTAAAGCTTTCTGGTGGAGGCTTTATGAGAGGCAACCAGAATGTGTTGAACTGCAGGAGAAAGAAGATCTAACCTGGCTAGAGAGGGAAGCGGAGCAGCCAAGCTGTCAGTTTTAGGGATTGGAGAGATGGGTGAGGAACTCCCGACAAATGAGTCAATAGATCTGGTACTGGGTCCAGAATCCAAGGTTCCTCCTTTTGATGGGCTCGAAGAAAGGGAAACCATATCTGCCGAGGCCAGAATGGCGCTATGAGTATTACTGTCCTTTCCAGGTCTCTGGCTTTCTGTAGAAATTTGGGAATCAACGGGATAGGAGGGAATGCATACAGGAGACCCGGGGCCAATCGTGCACCAGTGCGTCCCTGGGAACATCCCCCTGAGGGGGTAGAAGGGCAAAGTAGCTTCTGCATTTGGCATTCAACAGGGTTGCAAACAGATCGCAGCAAGGCTGGCCCCATCTGTGGAAGATCCTTTCCGCCACCTGTGGATTGAGGGACCACTCGTGAGGAAACAGGATGGCTCTGCTCAACCTGTCCGCAATGACGTTGGATGACCCCGGGATATGCATTGCCAGTAGAAAGCGACCCGTGGACTCTGCCCATTGCCAAATTCTCATGGCCTCTCTGCATAATGGGTAAGACTTGGTTCCCCCTTGCTTGTTTATGTACCAGACCACAGACATGTTGTCCGTCTGTACTGCCACTGTTCCCAGAGGTAAGAGAGCTTGGAATTGTTGCAACGCTAGGAACACCACCCTCAACTCCAGAACATTTATGTGCAGGTTGTACTCCATGTTGGACCATTCCCCTTGGACTGTTCTTCCCTGAAAAAGTCCCCCCCACCCTATCAGAGAATCGTCTGTGGTGATTGTGGCCATCGGGTTGGGTAGGACAAACGGACAATCCATTGTGAGGTCCTGACTGTTTACCCACCATGAAAGATCTCGTTTGCAAGAGTTTGTTATCAGTATCTCGTGCGATAAGGGTAGCTGTTGGAACGACCATTGCGCGAAAAGCAGCCATTGGAGGACCCTCATGTGCAATCCCCCCATGGGAACTGCGATCAGAGACGCTGCCATTAGCCCCAGAACTTTTAACACTAGCCTGGCTGGAGCTTTCCTGTTCTGAAGAAGAAGAAGAACCTGTTCTTTGAGGGCTGACGCCCTTAGTGGAGGAAGCTTTAACAGTGTTAACCGTGTATCTAGGTCTGCTCCGATGAATGAGATATGCTGTGAGGGCGATAAGGCAGATTTTTCTAAACTGATTTTAATTCCTAAGTGGGAAGAAAGGTCGACTGTGTAGTCTCTGGCTTGAACAAGACAATGCCTGGTGGTGGCGGTGAGGAGCCAGTCGTCCAAATACGGAAACACCGGGAATCCTTGTTGTCTCAAGTGAGACGCCACTACTGCCATGCATTTGGTGAATACCCTGGGGGCTGAGGTGAGTCCAAAGTGCAGAGCTCGAAATTGAAAATGACTGGCTCCCAGCCAGAAGCGCAGGTGATCTCTGGACGGCCTGGCCATTTTGATGTGGTAGTATGCGCCCTTGAGATCTATCGAGCACATCCAATCATCCTTCTGTAAGAAGGGAAGGATCGACTGTAGCGTGACCATCAGGAACTTTTCCTTCCTTACGAAGGTGTTGAGATTGCCGAGATCCAAAATCGGTCTCCAGTCCCCTGTCTTCTTTGGAACTAAAAAGAACCTTGAGTAAGTTCCGGATCCTCTTTGGTCCGCCGGGACCGGCTGGATGACTCTTTTTTCGAGCAGCTTTGAAATTTCTACAGCTGCTGGACCTTGCAGATGGGGTGGCCCATCTGGAAGTCTCTTTCGTTGAGGTGGTGTGGACATAAAGGGAATTATGTATCCTCTGGTTACTATGCTTTTTACCCAAGAATCTGAAGTAAGATTTAGCCAGGCCTGTGGGTATAAAGCCAAGTGACCCCCCGACCGCCTCCAGAGTAGGACAGTCGGGCCTCCATTCAGGAGTGCTGGAAGGGCTTCCCAAAGACTGTATCCCTGTCGCCCTGATTTTGCAGACCCTCTCTGCCGCCGGGGCGGCATCTTCCATTTCTTCCCCCTCCTCTGCCTCTGGAGGGGGCATCACTCTGTGTGGCTTGGAAAGATCCCAAAGTCTTACGGAACCACATTTTTTCGCCTCATTGCCCTTTGGGGTACGGTCTAGATGGAGCAGAAAAACGGACCCCAACAGCAGACAGGGTCTTTCCCTCTTGCTCACACCGAGTTAAAGTCTCCTTAACTTTGGGCCCAAAGAGTGTGACACCATCAAAGGGGGTGTTGGCAAAGGAAGACTTGAAGGCTTCCGCAAAGGAGCACTGCCGCATCCAGGATTGTCTACGGAGAGCAATTGCTGAAGCTGCAGCTCTACCTGATCCTTTGGCCGCATAAGAGATGAGCCTCATGGACGAGTTTGCTATTGAAGTAAGGGTGTTGAGTTGTGCTGTCACCTTATCTGAGACAGCAGCATCTGTGTTACCCTGGAGGGTATCTCCCAGTTCTTTAATGAGATCCCTCTGTAGACGTGTAAAATGTGTCAAATAGTTTAGCGAACGCATGAAAAAAGTCGCTGAACTAAAAACGCGCTTCCCATACCTGTCCATAGTCCTAGAATCCTTATTAGGAGGATGAACAGAAGAGGAGGACTCAGACATTTCCTTCTTCATGGCCGCCACCACCACCATAGCGTCGACTGGGACTCCTTTAGTGAGATAGGCCTTATCCTGGGGGGGGCTGTGATAAATTTGTTTGGTTTCCGGTGTTTCCCACGCCCTTCACGCGATCAAGTCCATCAACTCATCGAAGGGCGGGGTCACCCAGGAGGTAGAAGGTTGAGCCCCAAAAGCCTTCAGCAACACCAACTCGTCCTCAGTGGGGGCTAGGGACTGCCAATCACCCCTCTGTTTCAAGATCTCCAGGATGTCTGCAAATGACACATCCTCAGAGGGGGATCGTGGGGACCCCTCTGCCTCATCCAAATCGGTGTCAAAAGTTAGGGATTCCTGTGGGGAATCAATGTGCCTCCTCTTGCACAATCTCTTCCTCGGAACCTCATCAGAGGGGGCTTCTGGTGAGGCCTCCGAGGAACAGGGATCACCCTCTGGGGCTGGCTGAGGCAATGGGGCTCTACGCTTAGGGTGAATTGTGGGGGCAGAAACAGAAAGAGGCCCTTTAGGGGACGGAGAAGACACCTCCGATGAAGTAGTTGTCTGAGCAGACAATACCTTCCTCATAAGGTCGAAAGCCCCCGAGCCGAGGACTCCTCCAGTTCTGAAGAATGCAGAAGCATCACCAACACCGGAACCGTGGGCTCCAACCCAGAGGATGGAGCCGAACCAATCTGCACCGAGGCACCGAGAGGGAGAGTCGGCACCGAAAATTCGGTACGACTCTCGGTCCCGGAACCGAGGAGAGATCGTCGGCTCTGTGACTCCCCTACAGGCTCCGAAGGAGTCGAAGTCAATGGTGCAGATCGTGCAATGGCCGGGTTCGGCACCGAGGGCTCCACTAGCATCAGATCGTCTTCTCCCGGCTCCGAAGACTGGACGAGTCTCGAAGGAGGACCTGTTGGAGACATGGGGAAGGCTTCTAGTTTCGACACCAATTGGGACGAAACCGCAATCAGCTTGGAAAGGGCCGTGTTTTCCATTAGTTTCTGCATGACACGATCCACATCAGTATCGGATAAGGGTCTGGAAGACCGTGTCGAAGGGGCCGAAGACAGCACCGACAGAAGAATCGACGGTGGAGGTAGCTCCAACACCAGTTCCAAGACCTGGGGCTCGGTGAAAGATAACCGTTCGATGCTCGGCCCCGAGGTCTGTGGAACCGGCGAACGAATCTTAGAAGATGAGCTCAGAGCCGATGACATGGGCTCCGACATCTTCGACCCCTTCGAAGACTTAGAAGCCTGGTCGGAGTTCTCCAAGGCCTCCTGAAAGTCAGGTTTAAGTAAACCCCTGTCAATAAGCTTCCTGCGTCTCTCTGTCATGACCCTCCCGCTAAAGGAATGACAGATGGAGCAAACCTCCTGCAAATAGAGAGGGCCAAGGCAGTAGACGCAGGAAACGTGATTGTCAGTGATGGACATTTTCTGTCCACACTGACATCTCTTAAAGCCGGATTTGGCTTTCTCCAACATTTTACAATCAAGCTCAACACTGAAAAAAACAGTGAAAAATAGAAAAAAATACTAGCCAACAATAACTATATATATATATATAATATGAAATACACACAAGCTATTATAACACTACTAGAAAAAGTCAGAAACTAGTAGGCCGAAGCCCAAACCTATGAATCTAAGTATATATATATATATATATATATATATATATATATATATATATATATATCTATATCTAAATATATGATATAGATCAAGAAAAATACACACATGCATTCTCTATAATATCTATCTATGCTAAAGCTAAAATACTATTATAGATTTGCAAAGAAATGCCGCTTATCTCCAAGATAAACTAAATTGTTCGCTGGCCCAAGCTCTCCTCGACCGATCTGTTGCAGTGGCAAACTAGATCTGAGGAATAGCAGGGAGGATTGTGGGATATAGTCTGGTCTCGAGCTTCTCTAAGATGCAGAGCTTTGCAATGCGGCCGACTCGGAGCCGATGATGGGCTCCGAACCCGTGTGTAAGAACAAATGGCGAGATTGAACACTTTCACATTAAATTAATTTAAGTGCTGTATTATTTGAAAAAAGTGCAGATAAAGATTTACTTAAATTCACTTATACGTCCAGTTGATTTGATTTCATGTAGGTCTTAGCTGGCCAAAGCTCAGAGTTTAAGCAGAAAATAATCCAAACTGTACCACTTATATAATGCAGAAACCGAATAACAATGAAGTAAACTACCCCCACTTATCACTGGCTATTCAAGAATTCTAACAAGCATTAACTGAAAAAACAGAGCCACAACTTCCAGCTAGATAGTATTCAATGCAACACAAATAAATCAATTTAAATGCTGTATTATTTGAAAAAGTGCAGATAAAGATTTACTTAAATTCACTTATACATCCAGTTGATTTGATTTCATGTAGGTCTTAGCTGGCCAAAGCTCAGAGTTTAAGCAAATTTATTTTTAAATAGATTAATAATATGACTGCTTCAACACTATTATGCAAAAAACATATACATATATATACATAAATATATATATATATACATATATATATATATATATATATATATATAAAATACTAACATTTTGCTATAACCAAGACTGACACTATAATTTTACTAGCTCAAACAGAGAAAATGCATTTTAATGTAAATTTGTCCTTTAAAAAAAAAAGGGGGTACATAATTATTTATGGAAAACTGATTTTTTTTTTCTTAAACAGAGCTGATCCGCTGCAGAACTGCAGAAAAAATTTACTTTTCCTCCCTCATAAGAATGGACTGTCCAAGATAACTCTTTCATTAAGTGTTCTGATTTTGGCAAATTCTTTACATACACAATCCAAATGGAAGGGTAACTAAGAGAGGAAAGATTTAATACTTTACAATGTTACTAAATTTGCAGACTGTACAGGTGAAGATAAGAGCCTGCTTGTGTTTCACACTCAGAAAAGGATAACGGACAGCAAACATACGGCAGTTTCTGAAGACGTTTCCTGTAAAGTTAAGAGCTGCTTTAGCATAGGCTCTACAAAAGTATTAAATCTACTCAGAAAAGCTGTGAGATGGGATTTTTCAAGATTTAAATTCTAGAAGACTTTTCAGCATTAATTTCATATGAATTCTGGACAGCTGGTTCATTTATAATTAATGCAAATGGTTTGGTGTAAAAGTCCTCTGAAAGAAATTATTCCAGGAAGCCAAACATACTTTTCTTGCTCTACTTCTGTACCACTCAAAGTCCTTCCTCAAGGATGGAAAACTTTAATTCACCCATCTTCTGCTCTAGACTATTGAATTTGAGTTACAAGCTAATGTTTCAGACTGACCCAATAAAATGCTTCCTTAGCTCAGCAAATGAGATTTGTAGTTTCCATAAAATCTAAAAAAATTCCACAAGAAGACATTTTCAGCAGGAATGCATAAACATCAGGCACCAGCAGGTACAGTCAACAACAAAAGATAATAGAAATATCCCACAATTCAGTGGGAATGCATAAACCAACTGGAAACAAAAGAGGGAAGAAAGAAAACACACCTGATGGGGAGAAAACAGAGCCAATAAGGAACATGAAGTGTTCTGAAAACTAGGAGTGCAGTGCCAACCAAAAAACTATGTAAGAAACTGTCACAAGGCATGGTAAAACACACAACAACTTGTTAATAGGGAGGGATATATATCTTAAAGCCAGTAAAGAAATGGATGCAAATTAGCACTTACCTTCCATTTATTAAACAGGTCAGCAAGAAAACCATTCACAGCCTTCTCAAAGTAGAGATCACCTGCAAAAAACACAATATAAAGTATAGAACACAAGGAAGGTGCAAACATGCAATTCCTTTTGAAGACAACAGAAATAAAACCACTAACATGAAACATAACTGTCAAAACCAGAACAGACACCAGCTGACTCACCTTACTTCATATGCGGCAGCACTGGAAAGAACAGTTGCGGAAGAACTTACCATAACCTTAGATGTCCTTCTCTTCCATATTGCAGTATTCATAAATTACAGTTGTGTACACTTACCATAAATGTAGATGTTCGAGTGTATTCACTGATGCAGTCATTACATTTGGGTAATCTGCTGGCAGGTTGCCCTCAGACGGCCTGAATTCCAAAGTCTTGGGTCCTGCGTCGGTTGCTGTCTTCTCTTCCATGACGTCAGGTCGTCAGGGGTACAAAACATGCAGCCGACGCCATTTTTTTTAGTTTTTCTTGCCCCCGATGTCAGGTGCCCCCAAAAAGGTAGCAAAATTATATATATGCATCAATATAAACTTTACCTTCATCTACAAGCAAATACACCACATAGGTTGTAGAAGATAGAGAAGGAAAGATAAACTTCAGAATGACAGGGGGACGGCGGGAGGGTAACCTGGACTGCAATAGTGAATACACTCGAACATCTACATTTATGGTAAGTGTATACAACTGTACACAACTGTACTATGTTCTTCGTGTTTCACTGTTGCAGTCATTACATTTGGGTAGAATCCCAAAGCTATGGTTGGGAGGCTGGAGCTAAACAGCATTAGGTGCGGCTATAAGGCCCTGCAGCACTGCAGTGGCAAAGCCTGCCCTGGACTTAGAGTAGAGAGGCAAATGGTAATGCTTTGTAACGATGTGAACAGAACTCCAAGTAGCAGCCTCTAGAATGTCTTTGGTTGGTTCTCCTCTGAGAAAGGCTGCTGAAGTAGCTGCAACTCTGGTGGAATGAGACATAATGCCCTTGGGCACAGGTTTACTATGGTGTAAGTAGCAGAAACGGATGCAGTGGCTTATCCACTTTGAAATTGTCTGCTTTGAAATAGCCTTTCCTTCTGATCCTGCAGCACATTACACTAGTAATTGTTCAGTTTTTCTTAGAGCTTTTGTCCTGCTCAAGTAGAATCTTAGCTGCCTGTGTATGTCCAAGGAATGCAGAATTCTCTCCCCCTTGTTCTGAGGATTTGGATAAAATGTTGGCAGATGAATTGTTTGGTTAAGAGCCACACTGGAAACCACCTTAGGCATAAAAGCAGGATTTGTCCTCAGAGACACCCTGTGTGGGTAAAATATGATAAAAGGCTCTACAGCCATGAGGGCTTGTAGCTCTGAAACTCTTCTTGCTGAAGTAATTGCTAGTAGCAGAGCTGTTTTCCATGATAAGAACTTTAGATCAGCGGTCGCAGCTGGTGCAAATGGAGGCAGGGTGAGCTTTTCCAACACATAACTGAGGTCCCATGCAGGTAATGGTGATCTTCTAGGAGGCCTTAAATTTTTGGCTCCTCTAAGATACTACTTTAGTAAAGGATGAGAAAAGATTGGTGGCTCTGTATTGTAATGAGCCAAAATGGCAGAGGCATGGATTTTGATTGATGAGAAAGATAGGCCTTTGTCAAGCATCTCAGTTAAGTATTGTAATATCGGAGGAATATTTGGTTCTACTGTATCAGTTCCTTGTGCTTGATTCCAAGCACAGAATCTCTTCCATTTGTCAGCATAAGATTTTCTAGTACTAGGCCTTCTGGCTTCCAAAATGATATCCATCACAGCTTTACTGAGAGGTATTGTTTGTATGAGTACATGATTAGCCATGCTGCCAGGTTCAGAGTCTGTAGTTGATTGTGCAGGATCTGATTGTTTTGCTGGGACAGTAGTTGTGGTCTTTGAGGCAAGGTCCAAGCCGGGTAGTAAGCCAAGTTCCTTAGGACTGGGTACCAGTATTAGTGTGGCCAGTCCGTGGCAATTAATATCATCTTTGGCTTCTTTTGTCTGACTTTTAGGAGGACCCTGGGTAGAAGAGGCAGAGGAGGGAAGGGGTAAACTGATAGGCTTTTCCAACTGAAGGATAGGGCGTCCACTTTCCATGCTTGTCTGTGATAAGTCCTTGTGCAGAATCTTTTCAATTGATAATTTTGAGGAGAGGCAAATAGATCTATGTCTGGGCTCCCCCATTTCTCTGTTATCATGCTGAAGACTTGTGGATTTAGTTTCCACTCGTGAGGATCCATAAGGTTTCTGCTTAAATCGTCTGCCAGAGTGTTTTGATTTCCTGGCAGGAATTGAGCTTGAAGATGTATTTGGTAGGTCAAAGCTGTGTCTCACAGTACCATGGCTAATCTGCAAAGGGGGTATGAGTGTGTGCCCCCTTGCTTGTTTATATACCACATGACTGTGGTGTTGTCCGTCTTTATCAGTAATTGTCCTGGATGAAGTAAGTCCTTGAAGGCTGTTAGGGCATTTGGAACAGCTAGCATCTCTTTCTGGTTGATATGAAGATGCATTTGTTTTGGTGTCCATAAGCCCTGAATGCATCTTCCTGCCATGTGGGCCCCCCAGGCATAATCTGATGAGTCTGTTAAGGTTTGGCTGGCATGGGGTAGAGTGAAGGGCAGTCCCATGTTTTGGTGACATGCCTTTGCCCACAGTAGAAACTCCTGTTGCAGGCAGGGAATGAGAGGAATCAATGTTTCCAGACTGTGTGAATGTTGACTCCATAAACTTTTAGGCACCATTGAAGTTTCCTCATATGCAGTCTTGCATATGGAATTAGTAGGATGCAGGATGCCATGAAGCCCAGAGCCTGCAGAATTTGCCTTGCAGAAGACTGGGTTTTTGTTGCCATCAGTTTGAAGTAAGCAGTCAGTTGCCTTTGCTTGTCTGGCGTGAGGTAAACCATCTGGGCAGTTGTAACCAAGCTTGCACCCAGGAATGTTATCTTTTGAGAGGGTACAAGTTGTGATTTCTTTTCGTTTACTGTGTACCCTAGGCATGTTCAAAGCCTTTTCACAAATGCCAGGTGTCGAAGAAGAGTGTCCTTGTTCTCTGCTTGAATGAGACAGTCGTCCAAGTAAGGACATATTTGTATACTTTTTTGTCTGCAAAATGCAATTACTGGTGCCAGGCACTTTGTAAAGACCCTGGGCATAGTAGATAAGCCAAAGGGCAGTGCAGAGAATTGGTAATGCATTAAGCCAACTTTGAATTTGAGGTATCTTCTGCAGGACTGTCTTATTGGGACATGCAGGTATGCCTCTTTTAGGTCTAAAGTCACCAGCCAAGCATTCTTGCTCAGCATGGGCAAAAGCTACTGCAACGTCAGCATTTTTAATTTTGGAATGTCCAGGTATGTGTTCAAAATCGATAAATACAGTATTGGCCACCAGGCCTTGTCCTTTCTGGGTACTAAGAACAGTCTTGAGTAAAAACCTTGCCCTTTTTCCTGTTCTGGTACTGTCTGAATGGCCCCCATATCCATGAGGGACGTGACCTGTTTCTGTGCCTCTGCCCATTGATTTTTTGGCAGATCTGGCCAACCATTTGCCATTGGCAGAGTGTGGAAATGGAATCTGTATCCCTGTGATACGATGTTTAGTACCCACTTGTCTTGGGTTATTAACTGCCAATTTTAAGCAAAAAGTGCTAATTTTCCCCCTATGGGTGCTGCCAAAAGGTAAGTGCTTGGTGTAGACATAGGGAAGTCATTGGGATTGCTTTCTGTAGGTTTGTGCTTTATCTCCTCCAGATTTGGAGGTGGAAGCGCCCCATTGTTTTGACCTCTATGTATCTTGCGCCTGGTATCTGGAGCCTTTAGGGCATCTGGATTTGCCCCTTTGTGCTCTGTCTGACACAGGAAAGGACCAATTTTTTGTAGGCCAGTGTCTACTGAATCTTGGTGGCTGCACTTGTAAGAAGTCTTTAACAGTTTGCATAGACTTAGCTTTGTCTTCCATTTTCTTTAAAACCTCTTCTGCCTTAATACCAAACAGAGAATCATGCTGTAAAGGTGCATCTAGCAATTTAGCTTTAACATGATCAGGCAAATTTTGTTCCTTTAACCAGGCATGCCTCCTAATCACAGATCCAGTAACTGCGGCCCTGCAGGAGGCCTCTAAGGAATCAAAACCACATTACAAAGTATGCTTTCCAACTTGTTCAGCTGCGTGAAATAATTCCTGCAATTCTTTATTTTCTGCACATTCTGAAATCAGCATAATTTTCTGTTTCAGCAATCCCATAACATGTTGTTGGTACTTAAGCATATGAAATTGACAGTTTAAGGCCTTGATTGCCAAGGCTGCAGATGTATAAACCTTTTTTCCCCATCTGTCTAGTGTCCTAGAATCTCTATCAGAGGGGGTAGGATTTTTTGCTGTTGAGGCCTTAACTCCCTTTGGACCCTGTGAAATAGTTTCAGGATCAGCAGCAGGGTTTCTAAATAAAAATTTATGTGTGTCAGGGACCCTGTAATATCTGTCAGGCTTACTGAGAGCCAGAGGTAAGGAGTCAGGGGTCAAGCTTGACTCAGAAAACACATCATCCACAATGTCTAAAACGGGGAATGGCTAAAGGCTTGTGCTGAGGGAGAAGAAGGAAATCCCTGAGCCTCTTTTTTGATTCTGAGAAGTCTTGACTTTCCCAGTGAAAATGCTCCCTCAAAGTATGCAAGGTTTCTCCAAATGAATAATCTGCAGGAGGAGATGCAGATGGAATAGACTCCTCAGCATCAGAATCCTCATAGGGAGGTAAAGATAATTCCTGATCAGAAGAGGAATCAGAAGAAATAGAAACCTCATCTGAAGATTCATAATCAGTGTCTTGCCTAGGCCTCTTATCTGGAGGGGGATGGGTACCCCTGATCAAGGTAATAAGGTCTTCAGCCATTTTGATCATCTGTTTTTTTTAGGCATAGAGGCCTGTGCTCATGGCTCATGCATCATTTTTTAGTTTTAGAAGTTGCTTTTGACTTTGGTATTGCAGCTGTCATCAGTTTGATATACAAATGTTGAGGTCTAAATACATCCTCAAAAGCCAGTGCCAGCTCAGCGGCTCCAGACCCATGCAAGGGAGATACATCGTCAGTCCAATACCTGGAGTATCTTGCAGCATGCCAGACTCCGCATGGGTGTCAGTAGAGGCCTGCGACTCGAAGGTAGCGGGTATCAGGGGCTGCGAAAGCGCCTCACTGAGTACCGGCGACTGGCTTAGGAGAAGCTTCGTAGTCAGTTTTGGATCTCGACTGCCTTTCTCTGTCCTTTTCTTTGCGTTTTTTATGCACTCCGGTTGTCGGATTGCTATCCGACGATATCTCTGGGTAGTTAAATCTGTTTCCAAAATACTTTGATGCAAAAATATACCGACGCTTAATAGTGCGTTGGTTAAATCTAGCATAAAACCGACAGCCATGCACGTTGTGATCAGGGCCTAGGCAAGGAATGCAGTCTAAATGGAAATCCTTATGAGGTATTTGCTTCCCACAAGTAATACAATTATTAACTTTTTCTGACATTGGTAAAAAGCAAGAAAAAAAAGTTTCCCCAACGGGGTACTTAGCTTTTAGTGAAGACTTCGGTTCTGAAACTCAAATTCGAATATTTCAGTAGTCCGCCAACTGGCACTTGCGAAATGCTTCTGCTTCTGGCACCGCGTGGCAAGAAAGACTAAAGAAAATGGCGTCAGCTGCATGTTTTATACCCCTGACGTCATGGAAGAGAAGACGGCAACCGACGCAGGACCCAAGACTTTGGAATTCAGGCCAACTGAGGGCAACCTGCCAGCAGATTACCCAAATGTAATGACTGCAACAGTGAAACACAAAGAACATCAATAGGGAGGTTGCTGCCTGCAGCACCGGACATCTACCCAGTATACCAAAATCTTTGTAGCAGGGGTGTACGTGTGACATTTCCGGTACCAGCCATAAACTGACATAGGCCATAAAAATGACATCTACACGTACCCCCTTCAGAATGGACTGCTGCATACAGTAGTACCCCTGAAGGTGAAATATGAGCTAAAAAATGAAGTCCCTTCAGACTAACATGAGGACCAGATTATAGGGTATTTTACCACCTGTGTCTGCTGCTGGGGATAAATAGCTGTAGGCCTGTGATCCCACAGGTAGTTAGCAAGAAAAAGGTAAGGAAGGTGAGGCAAGAAGGGGTAGGAAGGGAGGGTCTGAATACTGCAACATGGAAGAGAGAAGGACATCTAAGGTTATGGTAAGTTCTTGCACAACTGTTCTACGTCCTTCTAATCTCATGTTGCAGTATTCATCGCAATAGGGAAAGTACCAACGTTTTTAGGTACGAGCCTGGGAGGAGGCATGTGGTCCCTGGTCGATAAGACCTTGTAAGATAGATCTGGCAAAACCAGCTCTAGCCCTTGAGGCTAAATCTAGCTTGTAGTGATTAGTAAAGGTATGAAATGAAGCCCAGGTAGCCGCTTCTAGGATGGAGGCGTAGTCTACCCCCTTAAAAAAGACAGCTGAGGAGGGAGCTGCTCTAGTGGAGTGTGCTTTGACGTTGCCAGATAAACTCTTCCATGAATAGAATAGCATGTACAAATGGTCCTAGCTCCATGAAGAAATGGTCTGTTTGGAGACTGGTTTCCCTAGAGCCCTAGGGTGGAAGGAAATGAACAGTTGGTCAGATTTTCTAATAGGTCTGGATTTATTTAAGTAGTACCAAAGTTGTCTGTAGACGTCTAATGAATGGAGTGTCCTTTCTGAGGAATTTTGAGGTTGAGGGTAGGAAACAGGTAGCTTAATGGTCTGATTGAGTGAGAGCTCATTAACCACCTTAGGCATGAAGGAAAGGTTAGTCCTTAGACAGACTCTGTCCTTGAGGAAAGTGAGGTAAGGAGGGATGGCCATCAAGGCCTGAATTTCCGACACCCTCCTGGTGGATGTGAGGGCCACTAGCAGGACTGTTTTTCATGTGCATAGTTTCGGGGATGTTGAGTGTGCTGGCTCCAAAGGTGGCAAGGTTAGATTTTAAAGTACAAAATTTAAGTCCCAAGGTGGCAATACAGGTTTGTGGGGGGGGGGGGGGGTCTGATATGGAATATCCCCTTTCAGGAATAGCTTGACCTCCAATCTTGATGCTAAAGGGGGGATCAAAATCAGACACGCACAGATGGCAGACAAATGGACCTTAACTGAAGAATACTTTACTCCTAGATGATGGAGCTCACACAAGTAAGAAAGGACCATGGGTATAGGAATGTTCAGAGGGTCCTGTTTTTTCTTTTGACACCACCTGGAGAATCTTTTCCATTTTGACACATAATTTCTCCCAGTACTAGGCTTTTCTGGCCTCCTGCAGAATATTGAGTACATCCTCTGAGTATAGGTGTCTGAAGGGGATTAGAACCCTATCACCCATAAGGTCAATTTGAGATTGGTCACCTGAGGGTGGACTACGGATCCCCTGTCCTGTGTGAGTAGGTCTAACTAGTGGGGTAAACTGTGATGACTGCCCTTGGCTAATAGGTAGAGAAGGGGAAACCAATGCTGTCTTGGCCAAAAGGTGGTCACCAGCAAGATTTTTGGTTTGTCCTTCTGAATTTTCAGGAGGATCTTCTGAATTAGAGTGAAGGGCGGGAGGCATAGAGGTACATCCCCGCCCAAGAAAAAGAGAAAGCGTCCACTTTCCATGCTTGGGGATGTGGTTCCCTTGTGCAAAACTGGGACATCTGTCTGTTTTGGGAGGAGGCAAACAGATCTGCTTACGGAATACCCCACCTGTGGATAAGATCTGTGAACCATCTATTTGTGAGAGGGTGCTGAATTTCTGCTGAGAGTATCTGCCATAACATTCACTATGGACGGGATGTACACTGCTAGCAGGTAAATATGCAGTGTTGATGCTAGGGTACAGATTGGAGTGGCTAGACTGCAAAGAGGGCAGGACCTCATCCCCCTTGTTTATGTACCACAGGACAGTCATATTGTTTGTGATCTCTTTCAGGTTTCCTGGGCGTAGAGCTAGTTTGAAGGTTTGTAGGGCTAGAAGAAGTGCCCTCATTTCCTTGATGTAGACATGGTCTCTTAGTGTGAACCATTTTCCTTGCACAGTGAATTGTTTTTGGTTGTGCAGTAGCACTGTTCTCCACCCCATGTCTGAGGCATCTGTAGAGATTTGTTGTAGGGGGCAGGTGCCTGTAAGGGGGTTCCCTGGCTGAGGTTGATGGCACAAATCCACCACTGTAGCTCCCTCTTCAGACACGGAACGTGGGGGAGAGGGGTGCCCAGGGGATGAGAGTGTTGGTTCCATAAATTCTTCAGAATCCACTCGATCTTTCTCATGTGGAGTCTTGCCGAGGCAGCATGGGTATCAGAGATGCCATGTGGCCGAATATTCTTAGGAATTCTCATGCTGGCAAAGAAGTGAGGGTGATTAGTTTGTCGAAGTAGAGGGCGAGGTCCTTGATCCTTTGGTCTGGAATGAAGGCCTTCATCTTGTCTATCCTTATGCTGCACCCCAAGAAGACCAGGCCTTGAGTGGGGAATCAGGTGAGATTTCCTTGTTTACAGTGAATCCTAACTGAGTCAGGGTGTTGATCACCTGTTGTATGTGGTGGAGGAGGGTTTGACAGTCCTGATGAAGAATTAACAGGTCGTCTAGGTATGCCTATATTTGAATACCCTGAGTTCTGCAGAGAGCAATAAGAGGTGTGAGGCACTTTGTGAACACTCGAGGAGCTGTGGAGAGTCCAAAAGGTAATGCAGAGAATTGAAATCAAGGAACCTACTGCAAAGCACAAGAATCTCCTGTAATCTGGGTGTATTGGAATGTGAAGGTAGGCGTCCTTCAAATCCAGAGCTAGCATGAAGGCTTGTGTTGGTATAAGTGGTAGGAGCAGAGGTAAGGTAATCATTCTGAAAGTGGGTACCTTGAGGAACAGGTTTAGAAAAGATTCCAGAATTGGTCTCCATGGACCATCTTTTCTTGGTACCAAAAACATTCTGGAGTAAAACCCTTTGTTTCTTTGTGAAGTAGGTACCTTCTCTATGGTGCCCTGAGATAGCAACTGTTGAATGATGGTGGAGAAAAGATGACTTTGGTTTGATGGAGGTCGAGGAATCCCCTGGATGGGGGCAAAGTCCATCAAATCATGAAGTACCCTCTCTGAATGATGGAAAGGACCCGGTTTTCTGATGTGATTTTCCACCAGGAGGGTAGGGAAAGGGTGAGACAAAGTGATAAGGGGGTGTTGGAGTTTAGAAGTTGTAAGTCACAGTAGAGGTGGTCTGGCTTGGTCAGACTGACTCCGAAAGGGGGTGGACAATGGGGTGGAAGGAAACCTAGGAGCAGAGGTTTTTCTAGCTTGCCTACATCCCTTTGCCTGAGGTGGCGCAGAGTGGGAGGACTGTCTCCTGAAAAAGGAAGTTCTCTGTGGATAATTTCTGTGATATTTGGGGATAGAAGACACAAGTAAATGCTTCAGATTTTGTAATTCTTTTCTCTTTTCTTGAAGGGATTTAAAAAGTTCTGCTGAAGCTGTCCAAAAAGGGCTTTATTGTCCAGGGGTGCATCAAGCAGCTTAGTTTGCACATCCATAGGTAGGGACTGAAGTCTCACCCAGGAATATCTCCTCAGCACTGAACCTGAGGCAACTGATTTTGAGGAGGCTTCCACAGCATTACAGCTGCACTTGATGGAGTGCCTATTCACCTGAGATGCTGCGGCAAGTAAAGTGTTTAGTTGGATTTTTTATTAGTGATTCAGGAACCTCAGAGAGGAAAGTAGTAGCTTTGGAAAGGGTGTCCAGGACATACCTAGCCATGGGGGTTTGGCAATTGAGAGCTCTTATAGCCAGGGTGGAGGAGGTATAAACATTTTCCTTAGTCTGTCCATGAATTTGCTGTCTTTATCAGTAAGATAAAGAGCAGCAGAGGGTAACAGTCTGGAAGACTTATCTGCAAAAACTGCAATAACTGCTGGGTCTGCAGGTGGATTTTTAAGTAGGAACTGAGTGTCCTGAGGCACCTTGTAAAATCGGTCTGGACGTTTAGAGGCTGGGGGTTAGAAATCTGAGGCCTGTGAAGCAGCCATGAAGGCATCTTGGAAGGAAGCTAGCAAGGGAGGTACAGCAGAAGGGGATGGCTGTTCCATTTGTAGCAGATCAAAGTACCTTTTCTTAGTGTCAGAGACATCTTAGGCCTGCCATTTAAAATGTTCCCTCATGAGGGAGATAGTGTCCCGAAAAGTGAACTCTTCTCCTGGAGACTCAGGGGTGATAGGATCCTCTTCCTCTGGGGTGATAAAATCCTTAGGGAAATCAATCTGTGAACAGTAGGTCAGTAATTCCTCAGAGGAGGAGTACTCTTCCTCTGACACCTCTAAAGGGTGCACTGAAGGAACAGCAGCTGGTAGTTGTTGTGTCTGTAAGGTCTGGAATGCCTTAAAAAGACTCTGGGGAAAAAACTTCCCATCCAGGAACAGGGTGTGGTTCAGACTGCTTAAGTTTTTGTTTCTTCTTTAAAGGGGCAGAGAGCTGAGTATGTCTAGAAGCAGATGTCTGGGTGGATGATAGGGAAGGAGTAGGCCCTTTTGACTGTACGAGTCATGGTTCCCCTCTGCCACCAGGATCTGATGGCTGATTAACTCAATGTTTCCATCATCCCAGCCTCCATAGAGGTTCCTGGGTCTGGTTGGGAAATGGAGGTCTGAAAAGATCCCAGGCTTTCATCTGCCTCAGGAATCTCTCCAGATGCCTGAGGCACAGAGTGGGAATCCAGCCTGATATTCCTGGCCTTCTTCAGAGGTGGCTCATCGGACGTGCCACCCTCCATGCAGAGCATGAGACGCCAGAGCCTTTGATTTTCTAGGTACAGTTTCAACGTGGCCAGACAGCTGTGGAGAGTCTTGGGAACAAAGGATTTACAAATGGGGCAGGACGTATGGTCCTGGGCCTCCCCTAAACAGAAAATGCACTTTTCATGAGTGTCCTTCTAAAGAATTTGCCTCCCACAAGCACACTTCCCTTTTCTAGTGGACATGTACATCTGAGAAACTAGCAAAAAACAAAAGGAAAACCCAACAGGGTACTTATCTGTAGTGGTTGTCTGCAGCAGTTGTCTAAATAACGAGCGATTGGCTTCCCGAACTGGTGAACAGGAGTCCAACATTCACTGTGGCAGAAAAATTGTGTAGGGGGTACATGCAGACATTACTTTTATGACCTACGTCAGTTTATGGCTCTGACCGGAGATGTCACACATGGTCCCCTGCTCCAAAGACTTTGGTATAATGGGTGGATGCCCTATACTGCACGCAGCAACTGCCCTATCGTGATGAATACTGCAACATGAGAATAGAAGGACATCAGTGCTTTCACTACAGATACCCCCAGCGTAGCCCTAAAACAGAGTTAATCCTGAAGCTTCCACTGTTTAGGGCAACTAAGAAAACAATATCCAGTAAGTGGCCTCTACCAATAGGTATTACTACGGAACTAAGTTATGTTACGGTCTGACTTACATGTGGAACTACTACAGTGAGCAAAACATAATCCAATACTACATTACAGGACCATCGTACAAGTGACAGAACCGTTCATTTGATTACCGTAGGTAAAAATCTTGCAGTAATACATGAGCTGCTCCAACAAGGAGAGGACAAGCCACACCCAGTGAGAAAAGCATCGCCTAATGGCAGCAACAGAGCCCAACTCACGGTTTACGCTGAGAATCACTGCATGTAGTAAGCAGCCCTAACCAGATACAACACGATGTCACAGGTGGACCACCGTGCAGCAGCATCAACCCAACATTCACAGTACCATACAACCCACATCTTACAGATACGATGCACGATTTTTGTGAAGACTCTGTGCAAAAATACTCAGTGGGGCAGCCCTTTGTGTTCAACTCACTACAATAACATCCCAGGTTCATATACAATGATCACTAAACATGAGAAGCAAGAAAATATGAAACATTGAAAGAAATCCTTTTATGCAAAGAGGCGTGAAATGGACAACCCACAGACAGCGCTATGAAAT
Organism: Protopterus annectens; assembly: GCF_019279795.1. Taxonomy (NCBI): domain Eukaryota; kingdom Metazoa; phylum Chordata; order Ceratodontiformes; family Protopteridae; genus Protopterus; species Protopterus annectens. The sequence continues at coordinate 904,686,805 of NC_056733.1, forward strand.
GAAGAAAAGCTTACATGTCCCATCAGTGATGCACTCCTGTGCTCAAGGAAGAAATGGATTATGTCCATGGTTTGGATACTCTTCAGCAAGGAGTGGGATATGGTCAGTGACTTGAGTATATACGTGGTCACCCCCCATTTACCTCTTCTCTAAGCAAACTGGAAAATATATTTGTATATGCAGAAAGAGCATGTCCTTTGCCAGCTCTGACCACTCCACCAGTGGACTGTAGGACTGTGGTGTGAGATGATTCTAGCCCCACTGCTCAGTCACTATTTGGTGAGAAGGTTTAGGTGACTGCTTAACTCTGGGAACAGTTACCAGTCAACCTTAAATACAGCCTTCATGTAGTAAGGGATATGAAGACAATGAGAAATAAAGGGAGGGACAAATAATGATGACACAGGCAGAGAATGAAAGTCCATAAAACCAAATGTCACTGAATAGACAAAGATAACATTTCTGCTAGATACTTACCATAAATATCAAATTCCCACATCTCACAGCTCATTTGAATAAAGATGTATACCATGGCCGATGAGGACCGGAACACTACCTATAAAAATACAAGAAAAGGTCAAGCATGCCTCCTCAGAAAAAGATTAGAAAACCTCCTATAAAAACTCAAGAAAATGCCAAGCATGTCACCTCAGAAAATCTATGTTGGCAAATGCTAAAGAGGTAGAGACAGACACAACGTACTACACCTGTCTTCAAGCTCAGGGGTTTTAAATGTGCATTTTACTTACAAGTCTTACAGCAAGCAAAATAATAGAACTCAAAAAAAACACATTTCATCCATTACTATATTCCAATTTTCTTACACCCAGGTAACAAAAATGCTACTGCTTTAGAAAGTTATTTAGTGCAGCTTTTAAAAATTTTAAAAATAACTCCAAAACCCTATCCAGTATTTACAGCTTAGAAATATGCCATTTGAAATGAACATACAGTAACTAATCTTCGTGAGTTAGTTAAAAATTCCAGAAACTATATGATCACATTAAATTGCAACTGATCACCATATTCTGGTGAAAATGATTGGTTACTAAAAACGTGAGAACAACACATGTGGGGTTAAGTTAAAATGACAACTGAAACACTGTATCTGTGACATCCTTAAATACTGCATAAAGTCCATCTGTACTGCGCTTTGGGATTTTTTTTTTAATTAAAAAAATATGCAAGCCCTACAACCAGCAAACAAAGTTAAGAAAAAAACTTGGCACTGGACATTTGTCTTGCACGTCTTGGGTATAACAAATAAAAATTCATGATTTTAAGAAAGCATAATGTTGCTAGCGGTCTCTGATACTATTTAAAAGCTAGCTTCTCTAACAACACTTCAAAACAAAATAATCCTTTGTTACAAGCACTGGTTTAAGAATCCCGGACATATGAAAGGAGATTAGTTCCATACAGAAATCAGGGTACATTCAGTAACCTTCATTCTGTACTGTTCATAGTCATCGGTACTTGAAGATGTGTTTAATTATTTTTAATGCTTACAATGTCCTCATTGTTACAACAATGGTTTAAAATCAGTATCTTAACTGCCATATGACTCACCTATTTTTAGTGATCCAAAACCTCCGTGGCCCTACTTGTTCCCACTTGTGAAACTTTTTCCTTTCTTTGGCTCTTTTTGTATGCCTATCTAGCGATGGGTCTACATTTGAATGTAACTAAAACAATTAAAACAACCAATCCCAAAATAGATGCCCTCACTTTTTTGTATACAACACTGAGCGTATCTATTTTGGGATTGGTTGTTTATATTATTTTAGTTATATTCCATTTTAGTTAACCACACTATGTCTATTCGTCTATGTCAGAATATAAAATGTTCATAACACCAACCATAAAACATTGAAATGCCATAACAATGACACTCAATACATCAAATTTACATGTTTTTGCATGGGTGGGCAAGCCCCCCAAGCTAATTATACATAACAATAAGATTACATTATAGCTGGGAATGGGCAAAACCCCAAACCCAGCTGTACTGCCATCTTGCACAATCACTCACCTGCATTCTGAGATCTTTTCAAATTTGGTGTTATGGCACTTCGATATTGTGCCTTTTTTGACATTCTTGGCTTGATAACCCTTTAGCACATAAAATCCTCTACAAACCTACCAACAACTCTATACTTACTACCCTTATTACTCCTTATTGCAACCTCAAAAGCCTGCGTTCTTCTAACAAACTTCTTATATCAACCTGTAAATCCAACAACTTGGCAGGCGATTCCTTGTTCTCTAATACAATAGGAAAAGCCTGGTACTCCCTTCCTGCCAACCTCACTGCTATCTCCTCTTTTCCCTGTTTCAAATCCCAACTCAAAACTCACCTCGTGTCTCACTGGCTCTGCCCCTGTTCTACCCCTGACTAGCTGCTACTTGCTCCTAGTACTTTCATTTATCCTGTATAAAATCTTTCTTAAACTTACTTTTCTGCATTCATCCCCCATTTGAACACACTCTATTTGTAATTAATTGCTTATTGTTGTTACTGAAAAAATATGCTAATGCCATTATTATTTTTCTCTGAGCTAAATCTGATATCTCTGTTTTTAATGTTTTTTAATGTGTATTAATGTTTTGACTTGGAGCTTTTCTCCCCAGGCCTCTGCTGAAAATGGACATATATCCAGTTGGACCAGCCCGGTCAACAAATGTAAAATAAAATAAAAATAAAATAAAAAATTGATGCTATGAATGTCGATATTATGAATATTCGATGTTCTAACACTGACCCCCTAGCAGCACACTGCCTTAATAATGGGTAAGGGGTAACATGGCACAGTGAGTACAGCCAAACACCTGCTGTAGTCACCTGACTGGCTCCTCCTATACCTCTTCACCTGGGATTATAGCATTACTTTTTATGGCCCACCTTGGCAGGTAAACTACAGCATCTTAACTGCCTACGCAAACCACTCTGTCCCCCCAACCACCGCCACCATGCAGGCTCTTTGTATCACCTAAAAATGCTGCAAAGAATGGAAGAAGCTTCAAGTAGCTATTCAGATAAGCTGATAAAACTGCAGAAATCAGAGAGTGAAATTACGGAAAGAGTGGCTGAACAGGAGGCTTCTCAAGAAGTGCAGATTAAAAAAAAACAGCAGAATTAGAAGACAGAGCACAGGCAGAAAACATGAGACTTTCTACAACTAAATGTGAAGAAATGCACAACAGTATCCTTCTAAAAGACATTCACCCCTGGTAACTATCATACTGACAGCACACCACTTACAGATGTCCCAGTAGTCAAGGACTTGGAGACACACAGACAGTAATCTAGCCTTTCATCATCACGTCTACAATAGTGAGGAAATCATTCTATGTTGCGCAGCTTATAAACAAAGATATGGTATCTAGGTCCAAGGAAGTCATTGTTCCACTGTATTCGGCATGCATCAGACCTATCACTAAGTACAGTGCCCCCTTTGGTATATACCTAACCAGGCATATCCAACAAGTGGAAAGTCCGCAGAGGTTCCTCACTTAAAGAATACAGGACACAAGTAAAATGTCCTATAAAGTACACCTCAAGGCCCTATGCCTGCATTTTGTCTCCTACAGGCTGTTGAGGGGAGATCTATACCTCGCATACAGGGCATTGTCAGACCCCACTCTGATGGAACTCCTGCATACCCACAAAACAAACAGCACCAGAATTACCCATTCTAAAGACTTAAGCCTTGCCTGTGATACAGACAGTACCTGCTGGAGAAACAGGTACGCATCTTAGAGGCTACCCCGTCTCTGGAACAGGCTCCTCATACATGTGAAGAAGAGTTCATCACTAACCCAGTTCAAGTGTAACTTGGACAACTGGATGGGGGAAATGGAAATTCACCCTTGGTTTGGCACCTACATCTCTAATGGACACAGGCAACCTGTACATGGTTCACACCCCAGGCCCCTGCTTGTAAATGTTTCATCTGCCAAGCCCCTGCTTACACTTATCAAGGGTACCAAAACTTGTCAGAGGTTTGGGATGCATGCCTAGGCTTAAAAAGGCCTTTGTGATTGTTAGCCTAGCAAACACCTATAAACGTATGCACCCAAGAAAAAGTAGTAAGAGTAGATTGTATTCATTTTATGAAACTGCAAGTAACAGCTGGACTAGTGTTCCACAGCACAGCTTTTTAATTAAAAGGGCACACCACCTGCATGCTCCAAACCTGGCCATAATAAAGCAGCCAAGACCTGTAGAAATAAAGATGCAATTGTACCAGCATAAACAGCTGCTTATAATAAAATTGATGCAAAAAGGAGAAGTATTTATAATTGGGACACCAGAGTGTTTGCTGAAAACAATGAGTCACTGTACACAATGCAGAAGACAAGCAAGCTTATTCCTGCAATCTGGGGATCTCTAGAAACAGACCTATGATTCAAGTTATAGTCAGCTGTCTTCAGAGTATTTTATTCATGGAACATAAAACACACGTTTAGATGCAGAACAGGTTAAGGAGGAAATGAAGTTTACCAGGCAAACAGTGAAGTCAGCAAGCTGAAAGAAAAGTACAGTTGTGTACACTTACCAAAAATGTAGATGTTCGAGTGTATTCACTGTTGCAGTTATCACCTGTGGGTTATACCTGCTGTGGTAGACCTCAGCCGGCCCAAATACCGGAGTCATTTTTTTGCGTCGGCTGTCATCGCCTGTAGCCTGACATCAGGTCGTCAGTGCTATAAAGCAAGGCATCCAACGTCATTATATCAGGTTTTCGTCCCCTGACATGTCAGAAGAACAAGGAAATAAGGAAAAGTGGCCCTGGTAGCTAAAAGCCACTGTGGGAAGCTTATGTCGCCCCCTAGGGGAAGGTGCTATATGGGGGAAGGTGCTATATGGGGGATGTAGAGAGGGAAAAGTACAGTTGTGTACACTTACCATAAATGTAGATGTCATCACATTTGGGTTATCTGCCTGCAGGTAGCCCTCAGTCAGCCTGATTAACAAAGTCTTGGATCTTGCGTCGGTTGATGTCTCATCTTCCATGACGTCAGGTAGTCAGGGGTATAAAGTATGCAGCCGACACCATTACATCAGTTTTTCTTGCCCCAGATGTCAGGTGCCCCCATAATGGGAAGCAATTATATATATACAAGGTTACACCTCCAACAAAAAAGCAAATACACCAAAAAGCTTTAAGCATAGAAAGCAAGAATAGAGGTATAGCCAATAGAAGTCAGGGGGCTGGAGGGGGGGTAACTAGGACTGCAACAGTGAATACACTCGAACATCTACAGTTATGGTAAGTGTACACAACTGTACTATGTTCTTCGTGTTTCACTGTTGCAGTGATCACATTTGGGTAGATTCCCAAAGCTAAGAATGGGAGGAGGAAATTAGATAGCATTAGGACCAGCTACAAGGCCCTGCAAGACTGCAGTGGCAAAGCCAGCTCTGGATTTAGAAATAATTGGCAAATGGTAATGCTTGGTGAAGGTATGTACAGAACTCCAGGCAGCAGCTTCTAGGATGTCCCTGGTAGGGACACCTCTGAGAAAGGCTGTAGAGGTAGATGCAGCCCTGGTTGAATGTGGTCTAATCCTCTGTGGGGTAGGTTTTCCTTGGTGCTTATAGCAGAAATGAATGCAATAGCCTACCCATTTAGAAATGGTTTGCTTTGAAATGGCCTTCCCCTCTGCCCCTGCAGCAAATACAACCAGCAGTTGTTCCAATTTCCTGAGAGGTTTAGTCCTGTCTAAATAAAACCTAAGTTATCTGTGCACATCTAAGGAGTGCAGTATTCATTCCCCTTTGTTCTGTGGATTAGAAAAGAAGGTTGTCAAATGAATGGACTGATTAAGGGCCACACTGGATACCACCTTGGGCATGAAGGAGGGATTGGTATGAGGGACACCCTGTTCACATGAAATATGATGAAAGGCTCCACTGCCATGAGGGCCTGTAATTCAGATACCCTTTTTTGCTGAAGTGATGGCTAAAAGGAAGGCTGTTTTCCAAGAAAGGAATTTCAACTCTGCATTTGCAGCTGGCTCAGAAGGAGGTGGAGTGAGTTTTTTCCAATACAAAGTTAACGTCCCAGGCTGGAGTAGGGGCTCTCCTGGGTGGTCCTTAAGTTTTTGGCCCCTCTGAGGAACCACTTCAGCAGTGGATGAGAAAAAGAGGGGTGGTTCTGTGTTGTAATGAGCTGAAATGGCTAAGGCATGCATTTTGATGGAGGAAAAGGAAAGGCCCTTGTGCAGCATCTCAGTTAAGTATTGAAGAATCTTAGGTAAATTGGGCGCTGCTGCTGTGCCCATCCACTGAGTTTGGTTCCAGGAACAGAATCTTTTCCATTTTTCAGCATATGATTTTCTAGTACTAGGCCTCCTTGCCTCTAGAATGACATCCATCACTTGCTTACTGAGGGATGGTAACTGAGAGATCAGGTAATTAGCCAGGCTGCCAGGTTCAGGGTTTGAAGCTGTGGGTGCTGAATCTGGCCCTCCTGCTGGGACAGCAGGGTAGGGGTCTGAGGTAGGTGCCATGGTGCCAGCAATGACACACTGTGTAAAAGGTGGTACCAGTGCTGGCGTGAACAGTCTGCTGCAATCAGTATCATCCTTGGTTTGTCCTGTTTGATCTTTAGTAGTACCTTGGAGAGGAGAGGCAGAAGGGGAAAGGCATAAACTGGTAGGTTTTCCAGGTGAAGGACAGAGCATCCACTTTCCAAGCTTGTTTGTGGGGAGTCCTTGTGCAGAATTTTTCCAATTGGTAGTTCAGGGGGGAGGCAAACAAGTCTATATCCGGGCTCCCCCATTTGTTTCTCAACATGTTGAATATCATTGGTTCCAATTTCCACTCGTGTGGGTCCATGAGATTTCTGCTTAGTTCGTCTGCCAGTGTATTTAGCTTTCCTGGCAGGAACTGAGCCTGTAGGTGCACCTGGTAGCTCAAAGCTGTTTTCCACAAAGCCATGGCTAGTCTGCAGAGAGGGTATGAGTGGGTTCCCCCCTGCTTGTTTATGTACCACATAACAGTGGTGTTGTCTGTCTTTACCATTAATTGTCCTGGAAGAATGTGGTCCTTGCAGGCTGTCAGAGCATTCTGTACAGCTAACATTTCTTTTTGATTGATATGCAGGTGCATTTGACTTGGTTTTCATTTGCCCTGAATGCACTTCCCTGCCAAGTGAGCCCCCCATGCATAGTCTGATGCATCTGTTGTTAGGGTTTGGGTGGCAGGGGGTAGAGTGAACGTCAGTCCCTTGTTTTGGTGACAGGCCTCTGCCCACCAAAGGAACTCTATCTATAGACAAGGTATGATAGCAACCATTGCTTCTAGATCCTGAGAATGTTGACACCATAGACTTTTTAGATACCATTGTAGTTTCCTCACATGCAGTCTTGCATACAGAATTAGGAGAATGAAGGAGGCCATGAACCTAATATTTTCCTTGCAGATAGCTGGGTCTTTGTGGCCAGTAGTTTGAAGTAGGCTGTCAAATTAACTTTTTTTTTCTGGCATGAGAAAGGCCATCTGGGAAGCTGTGTTCAAACTTGCTCCCAGGAATACAATTTGTTGGCAGGGTACAAGATGTGATTTCTTTTTGTTTATGGTGTACCCCAGAGAAGTTATCAATTTCTGTACAAACACCAGATGATTCAATAGTATGTCCTGGCTTTCTGCCTGAATTAGACAATCGCCCAGGTATGGATATATTTGGATATTTCTTTGCCGGCAAAATGCAATGACTGGAGCTATGTACTTTGTGAATACCCTCGGTGAAGTAGATATGCCAAAGGGCAGTGCAGAGAATTGATAGTGCATGTAACCTGCTTTGAAGCATAGGTATCTTCTGCAAGATTCCCTTATTGGGATGTGCAGGTAGGCTTCCTTTAAATCCAGTGTTGCCAACCAGGCATCCTTGCCTAGCATAGGAAGCAGCTGGTGAAGAGTTAGCATCTTGAATTTTGGGATCACCAAAAATGTGTTTAGGATAGAGAGGTCCAGGATAGGGTGCCAGGAGTTGTCTTTTCTGGGCACCAGGAAAAGTCTTGAATAGAAACCTTGTCCCCTTTCCTCTTCTGGAACAGGTTGAATAGCTCTGATGCTTAAAAGAGAGAGAATTTGCTTTTGAGCCTCTACCCACTGATTTGGGGGTAGATCTGGCCAAATGTTTGAGGTTGATAAGGAGTGAAAGTGGAATCTGTATCCTTGGGAAACTATATTTAAAACCCATTTGTCCTGGGTAATGAGTTCCCAATTTTTTGCCTGCCGGGCAATCTTTCCCCCTAAAGGAACAGTCAGTTGTGCAGGGCTTGGAAGATTTAAAGTTAAGTCACTGAGACAGTTCACCATAGAGGGGAGTCTTACCACTCCCTGCTTTGGAAGTGAGAGCCCCCCCCCCCACTGCTTAGTCCTGTGAGTACCTTGGGACTGAAGCCTGGGAGTTCCGCTGGTTCTGGGTTTGGACTGAGAAGGCCTGGAAGAGGCAGGAAAGGACCAAATTTTAGAGGGCCAATGCCTACTAAATCTGGGAGGCTGTACTTGCAGGAAATCTTTAACAGTTTGCATAGATTTAGATTTTTCCTCCATCTTTTTAAGTACTTCTTCTGCTTTGCTGCCAAACAGGTGGTCCTGGTTTAAGGGAGCATCCAGCAATTTAGCTTTAACATGATCTGGCAAAGATTGCTCCTTAAGCCAAGCATGCCTTCTGACAGCAGCCCTGCAAGATGCCTCTAGTGAATCAAAACCACATTGAAAAGTATGTTTTCCAACTTGTTCAGCAGAATGCATTAAATCCTGTAAATCTTTATTTTCAGCACATTCAGGAATCAACATCATTTTCTGTTTAAGCAATCCAATAATATGCTGCTGATACTTTAACATATGAAACTGGCAGTTTAAGGCCCTAATAGCCAAGGTTGCAGAAGTGTATATCTTCTTACCCCATCTATCCAGCACCCTGGAATCTCTATCAGAGGGGGTAGGATTTTTGGCAGTAGTAGCCTTAATGCCCTTGGGTCCCTGTGAAATGGTCTCAGGATCCACACTAGGATTTTTAAAGAGGAACTTGTGAGAGTCAGAAACCCTGTAATATCTATCAGGTTTTCTGGGAGCAGGAGGTAAAGAGACAGGGGCCAAGCTACATTCCGAAAAGGCATCATTAACAATGTTCAGTACAGGGGGAATAGCTAAAGGCCTGTGTTGGGGCAGGAGTAAGAAATCCCTAAGCCTCTTTTTTAGAGTCAGAGTAATCCTGGCTTTCCCAGCGAAAATGCTCCCTAAGAATATGCAAGGTTTCATCAAAAGAGAAATCCTCTGGGGGGGAAGCAGAGGGAATAGAGTCCTCTGCATCAGAATCCTCATAGGTAGATAAGGGTAAACCCTGGTCATCAGAGGAAACAGAAATTTCAGAGTCCTGATCAGAAGTATCATAAGCAAATTCTGTCCTAGGTCTCTTAGAGGGAGAAGGTTGGTTTCCCCTGATTAAAGTAATAAGGTCTTCAACCATTCTTGTCATTTGTTTTTTAGGCACAGAGGCCTGACCATGCGGTCTGGGCGTCGGTTTTCTAGGCATGGATCGAGTTTTAGGCCTTGAAGAAGATGGTGTTGGTTTAATATGCAAATCAGTAGGCCTGAATACACCCTCAGAAGCCAGTGCCTGCACAGCGGCTCCGGACCCATCCAAAGTAGAGACATCCCATGTTCCACAGCTGAAGCATCTCGCGGCATAGCAGACTCCTAATGGGTCTCAGTAGAGGTCTGCGAATTTGAAGTAGCAGGTATCAGGGGCTGTGAAAGTGCCTGAGTACCGGTGAACTGGTGACTAGCTTAGGAGAAGCGTTGTCAGCAGCTTTGGACCTATGCAGTCTGTCTCTGTCTTTATCTTTGCATTTTTTCAGAGTGTTCAGTAGTCGGGTGGCTTACCAAAGCCATATCTGGATAATTGAATCGAGTACCAAAATATTTAGAAGTGTAAATAAATCGACAACAAATAGTTTGTTGTTTAAATAAGGCACAAAACCGACAGCGAGGTACGTCTTGGTCAGGGCCTAAGCAAGGAATGCAGTACAAATGAAAATCTTTATGAGGTATTTGCTTTCCACCATAAATACAATTATTAACTTTTACTGACATCGGTTTAGAGCAAGAAAAAATTTCCCCAATGGGGTACTTAGCTTAGTTAAAGACTTCGGTTCTGAAACTCGAAAATGAAAATTTCAGGAATCAGCGGACCGGCACTTGCGAACTGCTTCTGCTTCGGGCACCGCACGGCAAGAAAGACTGATGTAATGGTGTTGGCTACATGCTTTATACCCCTGACAACCTGATGTCATGGAAGATGAGACAGCAACCGACGCAGGACCCAAGACTTTGTTAATCAGGCCGATTGAGGGCTACTGCAAGCAGATAACCCAAATGTGATGACTGCAACAGTGAATATACTTGAACATTCACATTTATGGTAAGTGTAAACAACTGTACTATGTTCTTTGTGTGTCACTGTTGTAGTCATCACCTGTGGGAGGATTCCCAAAGCTAAGGAGAGGGGTGGAAGGATAGGTTAGAGTCCTAGGCATGGGTCAGCAGGCCCTGCAGAACTGTAGACGCAAACCATGTCCTAGATTTAGAAAAAAAAAAAGAGGTAGGTGGTAATGCTTTGTAAAGGTATGGACAGAGGTCCAGGTGGGAGCTTCCAAGATGTCCCTGGTGGGGACTCCTCTCAGGAAGGCTGTGGAAGTGGAGACTGCCCTAGTGGAATGGGTATGGAAAGACTTGGGGGGGGGGTTCCCATGTAGTCTGTAACAGAAATGGATACAGTGTGATATCCATTTGGAAATGGTTTGTTTGGAAAAGGGCTTCCCCTCTGCCCCAGGGGCAAAGCTGACAAGTAGTTGATCTGTTTTTCTGAATGGTTTAGTACGTTCCAGATAGCATCTGAGTTGTCTGTTTACATCTAGCGAGTGTAGAATTCTTCCCCCCTTGTTTTGAAGGTTGGAAAAGAAGGCGGGTAGGTGTATGGCCTGGTTGAGGGTCACATCAGATACCACCTTGGGCATAAAGGAGGAGTTAGACCTCAGGGACACCCTGTCTGCATGGAAAATGATGAAGGGCTCAACAGCCATGAGAGCATGAAGTTCTGATACCCTTCTGGCTGAGGTGATAGCTAGCAGGAAGGCAGTCTTCCAGGAGAGGTATTTCAATTCTGTAGAAGGAGCAGGTTCGAAAAGAGGTAAGGTTAGTTTTTCTAGAACATAAATCAGGTCCCAGGGTGGCATGGGAGGCCTTCTGGGAGGTCTAATATTAGAAGCCCCTCTGAGGAATTACTTAATCAAAGGATGAGAGAAGAGGGGTGGGTCTGAATCGTAAAGGGCAGAAATGGGTGAGGCATGGATTTTAATAAAGGAGAAAGAGGCCCCTACTGAGCAACTCGACTAGGTAATCCAAGATAAGAGGGATGAAAGGATGGGAGATACTGGCCCCTCCCTTTCGAATGGTTCCAGGAGCACAATCTTTTCCATTTCGCTGCTTATGATTTTCTGGTGCTGGGCCTTCTGGCCTCTGTGATGATGTCTAGGACCCGTTTGCTTAACAGGGATTCCTTGTTAGCCTTTAAGGTATAAGCCATGCTGAAAGATTGGAGTCTAAGTCTGGGTGCAGTAATCTTCCCCTCACCTGGGTCAAGAGGTCTGATATCAGGGGAAGCTGCTTGGGGGGGGCTGTAAGGTGAGGTTGTGCAGTAAGGAGTACCAATGCTGTCTGGGTCAATCTGAAGCAATAAGGATGGCCTTTGGTCTCTTCTCCCTTATTTTGATCAGTACCTTGGGAATAAGGGGCAGAGGAGAGAAAGCGTACACAAAGAGGGAATCCAGGGAAGGTCAAGGCATCCACCTTCCACGCTTGGAGGTGATACTCCCTGGCACAGAACTTTTGCATCTGGTGGTTGAGGTGAGAGGCAAAGAGATCCACTTCTGGAGTCCTCCACTCCTGTGTGATTTTCAGAAAGATTTTCCTGTGGAACTGCCATTCATGGGGGTCCAGTAAGTTTCGGCTTAGGTGGTCCACCAGGGTGTTGTTGAATCCCTGGTAAGTATTGAGCAATTAGGTGTAGACCCAGGGAGGTTGCTGTAAGCCATAGGCTCATGACTAACCTGCACAGGGGGTATATGATTGGGTCTCTACCTGTTTGCTGATATACCACATTACTGTGGTGTTGTCTGTTTTTATAAGGAGAACCCCCTGAGATGGGTGCTTGAAAGAGGTCAGAGCCTTTTGTACTGCCATCATTTCTTTCTGACTGAGCAAGTGAAGTTGCTGGGCATTCCAAATACCTTGGGTGCACCTGCCTGCTAGGTGAGTGCCCCAAGCAATGTTTGAGGTGTCGGTGGCGATGGTCTGGCCGGAAGGGCGGAGGATGAAGAGAAGACCCTTGTTCCTGGCACAGGTCTCTGCCCACCAGAGAAACTCAACCCTTATACATGGGATCAGAGAGAGAGAGAGAGAGAGAGAGGTCTCGAAGGACTGAGAGTGCTGGCACCAAAGGTTCCTTAAATACCACTGAAGTTTTCTCATGTGAAGCCTGGCCAGAGGATTGAGAAGGATGCAATATGCCATGTATCCCAGGGCTTGCAAGAACTTCCTCACAGTGAGATGACTTCTGGAAGCCAGCTGGGTAAAGTAGAGAGGCAGGAAGGTCTGCTTTTCTGGGGATAGGAAGGCCATTTGGGATGCTGTGTCTAGCACAGCTCCCAAGAAAATGATCTTCCTGGTGGGGTTTTGATTTGATTTCTTGTCATTGATGGTGAACCCTAGGGAAGTTAGGAGTGATTTGACAAAGAGAAGGTCCTGAAGCAGCTTTTCTTTGCACTCCGCCTGAATGAGGCAGTCATCCAGGTAACGGCAAATCTGTATACTTCTCTGTCTGGAGAATGCTATGGTTGGGGCCAAACATTTGGTGAATATTCTGGGAGCAGTAGATAAGCCAAAGGGCAGCGCAGAGAACTGAAAGTGTTGTGGGCCTGCTCTGAAGTGCAGGAATTTCCTGCATGATTCCTGGATGGAGATGTGGAGGTAGTCATCTTTTAGATCTAGGGTCACTAGCCAGGCATTTTTTGTTAGCATAGGCAGCAGCTGCTGCAAAGTTAGCATTTTGAATCTGGGGACAACCAGGGAGGTGTTCAGAATGGATAGATCCAGGATGGGGTGCCAAGTGCCCTCTGTTCTGGGAACAAGGAATAGTCTGGAATAAAAGCCTTTGCCTGTTTGATCTGAGGGAACAGATTCTACTGCCCCCAGGGATATGAGAGTTTGGACCAGTTTCAATGCCCCTGCCCACTGATTTGGAGGCAAGTCTGGGTACCCTCTTGGAATTGGGAGTTCGCTGAAAGAGAATTTGTATCCCTGAAAAATGATATTTAAGACCCACTGGTCCTTTGTTACAGAAAGCCAACTGTCTTTGCAGAGGGAAGAACCTTCCTCCTAGCTTTTGGTGAGTAAAAGGAGGGCAGAGGGAGGAGAGGGAGTCATTGCCAGTTTTTTCCATAGGAGGGTGGCTTAGAACTCCCTGCTTTTGGGGCGGATGTGGTCCACTGTTTGGTTCTCTGCTGGCCCCGGGATAGGGGCCTGGATGGTCTGTACCTGCCTGGTTTACCTTGGCCCCATCTGCTAGATGCAGGAAAGGCACAGCACTTAAAGGGAAAGTTCCTGCTGAATCTGGGAGATTGAACTTGAAAGAAATCTTTTACTGTTTACATAAATTTTGATTTGGCTTCCATCATTTTAAGCAACTCTTCTCCTTTTTCCTCAAACAAGCGCTCCTTATCTAGGGGTGAATTAATAAGTTTAGACTTGACATGCTCAGGGAGAGGTTATTCCTTCAGCCATGCACGTCTCCTAATAACAGATCCTGTCACTGCTGCCCTGCTAGTGGCTCCTAGGGCATCATATCCACATTGTAATGAGTGTTTGGCCACTTGACAAGCAAAGTGCAGTAAATCTGCTAACTCTTTTGAATTGGCACAGTCAGGAAAGGTAGCAATCTTCCGTTTTAATAGTTCCAAAGTGTGTTGTTGATATTTTAACATATGGAACTGACAACTGAGCGCTCTGATAGCTAAGGTTGCAGAGGTGTACACTTTTTTACCCCATCTGTCCAGAGCTCTGGAGACCTTATCAGAAGGAAGGAGATTCGTGGCAGAACTAGTCTTCACTCCTTTAGGTCCCTGTGTAATGACCTCTGGGTCTGCAGCAGGATTTCTGTACAGGTATTTGTGAGAATCCAATACACTGTAGTACCTGTCAGGTTTACTGGGAGCAGGAGGGAAGGCATCAGGGGTAAAGCTGGATTCATGGAAAACATCATCCACCACTTCTAACATAGGGGGGTGGCCAGGGGGGTTTGTGCTGGGGCAGGTCCAGAAACTCTCAAGTCTTTTCTTAGACTGTGGGAAGTCCTGAGATTCCCATTGGAAATAATCTCTGAGGGAGTGAAGGGTTTCCTCAAAAAAAAGGTCCTCTTTAGGGGAGGAAGAAGGGATGGATTCCTCTGCATCTGAATCCTCATAAGCAGTTAAGGGATGCTGTTCCTCTTCAAAAACTGAATAGTCAGATTCCTCAGAATCCTGTTCTGTCATAATTTCTGGAGACGGGTACCTTTTCCTTTTAGAAGTTGTGGCCTGACTACCCCGGATAAGGGAGATAAGATCTTCCGCCATTTTAAGCATTTGTGCTAGGAGTGATGGAGCAGTAGCAAGATGGTGGTTAGAAGCAGATTTCCTAGGAGTGGCCTGGCTTCTAGGCTTGAGAGAATCTGTCAGTCTGAGAGAAATGGTAGTCGGATGTGAAGAAGTCGCTTTTGTCTAGATTCGGTAGTACGAAAGGCCTCCTCGGAAGCCAGTGACTGCGTTGCGGCTCCAGACCCAACCGAGGCAGAGAAGGCCAAAGGCTCAGACGACAACGAAGATTTCTGTAGCATACTGGACTCTGTAGAGGCCTGTGTAGATATCGAATCAGGCATCAGGGGCTGCCAAAGCGCCTCACTAAATTCCGGAGAACTGAAGACCTGCTTAGAGGTAGCGTCGTTGGAAGGCTTAGCCTTGTGCGGTCCGTCTAACTTTATCTCTAAGTTTTTTCAGAATGTCCACAGATTGTTGGCTGACAGAGACCATATCAGAATGCGAAGACGGAACACAAAAATAACTGTCTACAAAAAGAGCTTTATGGCAAATGGTCCTCGCATAAAAGATGGCACATAACCGGCAATGGGAGATGTGGTCTGTGCCTAAACAAGTGACGCAGTAAGAATAGAAGTCACGGTGTGTGATCTGCTTTCCACAGGTGAGACAATTATTAACTCTTTTGAACAACGGTTAGTGCAAGAAAAAAGGATCCCCAATGGGGTACTTAGCTGTAGACGTTTTCAGCTGAAATTCAATTTCTGAGAGCGATCGAACGGCACTCATGCGAACTGCTTCTGCTACAGGCTCCACAGCAAGAAAGACTGATGTAATGACGTTGGCTGCTTTGCTTTGTAGCACTGATGACCTGACGTCAGACTACAGGCGACGGCAGCCGACTCAAAAAAACATCGACTCTGGTATCCGGGCTGGCCAAGGGCTACCACAGGGATAACCTACAGGTGATGACTGCAACAGTGAAACACGAAGAACATCTATGCTTCTCATTTTTCTGACAACAGCATAATAGACAGACACTGTTTTAAAAAGAAAATGATTGAATCACAAAAAAAAGCCTAGATGTTGACTAGAAAATTCAAAGGAGTACTTTGGACTTGAACCAGAGACTGGTATTCTGCGATACAGATGATGAGGAAGATGACCAGCAATACTGTGAAATTGAAAACTAAATGGAAGGACTGTAAAGTGCTATTTTCACAGGATGCAGTTTAGACACAAGAACTGTGCTTCTGCAAGAAGAAATGGATAAAAAGCACAATGTTTGTTGACTGTGCTAAATTGGTGGAAGGACTCCAATATAATTCCTATTTGTAATTACACCAAAAAGACTGAAGACATAATTGTAATTAAAAACGTTTTTATTGTTAGTAATCTTTGTATAGAAAATGTATTCCCATAAACCGCATGTTATACTGTGTAATACCTCTGCAAAGTATTCAGATATATTTTAAATGTGAGGTGGAGGGAGAGATCAATGACTGCTGTTTACACTGTTCATATGAAAGCAAGGAACTATTTTTAAGTAATGTACCCAGAGTTTATACTGTAACAAGACAAAGCCTGGATATAAGAAGTATAATACTGTGATCTTAGGCTGATAGGTGGGTGTAAAAGTGTACAGATTACAAGTGTATTAAAATATAAAGTTCTTACATTATGCTGTAGACAAGGGAATTTTTATTCTAAGCAAACAGGTTAGAAATTGGAAAGCATGAAAAATGTTTTCCTAGCATATGAAAAGAGCTGCTTCTTGCATTTGTAAAGTATCCACTTTTTTCATCCTCTGCAGCAAATGCATGTAGCTGGAGACGACAAGTCTAGAACCTGTTTGGCCTTTTAGAGGCAAGTGGCTGAAAATGAGAAGCTGAAGATGTAGACTGGAAGGTGTCCTGGTATGCTTCTAGGACTGGATGGAGTGGAAAAGTACAGTTGTGTACACTTACCATAAATGTAGATGTTGAGTGTATTCACTGTTGCAGTCATTACATTTGGGTAATCTGCTGGCAGGTAGCCCTCAGTCAGCCTGATTAACAAAGCCTTGGGTCCTGCGTCGGTTGCTGTCCCTTCTTCCATAACATCAGGTCGTCAGAGGTATAAAACATGCAGCAGACACCATTACATCAGTTTTTCTTGCCCCAGATGTCAGGTGCCCCCCTAATGAGAAGCAATTAAATATAAAAGTAGAAAGATATACCTCTAACAAAAAATCATACACACCAAAAAGGCTTTTAAGCATAGTAAAGGAAAGTAGAGGTATAGCCAAAAGAAGTTAGGGGGCTGGAGGGAGGGTAACCAGGACTGCAACAGTGAATACGCTCAAACATCTACATTTATGGTAAGTGTACACAACTGTACTATGTTCTTCATGTTTCACTGTTGCAGTCATTACATTTGGGTAGATTCCCAAAGCTATGGTTGGGAAGAGGAATTTAGATAGCATTAGGGCCAGCTATAAGGCCCTGCAAGACTGCAGTGGCAAAGCCAGCTCTGGATTTAGAGAAAATTGGTAAATGATAATTCTTGGTGAAAGTATATACAGAACTCCAGGTAGCAGCTTCTAGGACATCCCTGGTAGGGACGCCTCGGAGAAAGACTGTAGAGGTAGATGCAGCCCTGGTGGAGTGAGGTCTGATCCCCTGGGGAATAGGTTTTCCATGGTGCTTATAGCAGAAATGAATGTAATGGCTTATCCATTTAGAAATGGTTTGCTTTGAAATAGCCTTCCCCTCTGCCCCTGCAGCAAATGCCACCAGCAGTTGTTCAGATTTCCTTTGAGGTTTAGTCCTGTCCAAGTAGAATCTAAGTTGTCTGTGCACATCTAAGGAATGCAGTATCCATTCCCCTTTACTCTGTGGATTGGGAAAGAAGGTTGGCAAATGAATGGCCTGATTAAGAACCACACTGGACACCACCTTGTGCATGAAGGATGGATTGGTTCTGAGGGACACGCTGTTCGCATGAAAGATGATGAAAGGCTCCACTGCCATAAGGGCCTGTAATTCAGATACCCACTAGCTGAAGTGATTGCTAAAAGGAAAGCTGTTTTCCAAGAAAGAAATTTTAAGTCTGCAGTAGCAGCTGGCTCGAAAGGAGGTACAGTGAGTTTCTCCAAGACAAAGTTAAGGTCCCAGGCTGGGGTTGGAGCTCTCCTGGGTGGTCTCAAATTTTTGGCCCCTCTGAGGAACTGCTTGAGCAGTGGATGAGAGAAGAGGGGAGGTTCTGCGTTATAATGAGCTGAAATGGCTGAGACGTGGATTTTAATGGAGGAAAAAGACAGGCCCTTGTGAAGCATCTCAGTTAAGCATTGACAAATCTGAGGTAAACTGGGCGCTGCTGTGCTCATCCCTTGAGATTGGTTCCAGGCACAGAATCTTTTACATTTTTCAGCATAAGATTTTCTAGTACTAGGCCTCCTTGCCTCTAAAATGATATCCATCACAGGTTTGCTGAGGGATGGTAAAGGAGAGATTAAGGAATTAGCCAGGCTGCAAGGTTCAGTGTTAGAAGCTGAGGGTTCAGAATCTGGTTCTCCTGCTGTGACAGCAAAGGAGGAGTCTGAGGCAGGTGCCATGGAGATAACCATGACACACTGTGCAGGAGGGGGTACCAGTGCTGGCGCAGCCAATCTGGAGAAATCAAAATCATCCTTGGTTTGTCCCGTTTGATTTTTAGTAGTACTTTGGAGAGCAGAGGCAGAGGGGGGAAGGCATAGACTGATAGTTTTTTTCCAGCTGAAAAATAGAGCATCCACTTTCCAGGCTTGTTTGTGGTGAGTCTTTGTGCAAAATTTGTCCAATTGGCAGTTCTGGGGAGAGGCAAACAGGTGTATATCTGGTCTCCCCCATTTGCTTGTCAACATGTTGAAAACCCTTGGTTCCAGTTTCCACTCATGTGGGTCCATGAGGTTTCTGCTTAGTCCGTCTGCCAGTGTATTTAATTTTCCTGGCAGGAATTGAGCTTGTAAGTGCACTTGGTAGCTCAAGGCTGTGTTCCACAATGCCATGGCTAGTCTGCAGAGGGGGTAAGAATGTGTACCCCCCTTCTTATGAACCACATAACAGTGGTGTTGTCCATCTTTACCATTAGATGTCCTGGAAGAATGTGGTCCTTGCAGGCTGTCAGAGCATTCTGTACAGCTAACATTGCTTTTTGACTGATACGCAGGTACATTTGACTTGGGTTCCATTTGCCCTGAATGCACTTCCCTGCCAGGTGAGCCCCCCCATGCATAATCTGATGCGTCTGTTGTTAGGGTTTGGGTGGCAGGGGGTAGTGTGAAAGGTAGTCCTTTGTTTTGGTGGCAGGCCTCTGCCCACCAAAGGAACTCTAGACGCAGGCAAGGTATGATAGGAATCATTGTTTCTAGGTCTTGAGAATGTTGACACCAAAGGCTTTTTAGATACCACTGTAGTTTCCTCATATGCAGTCTTGCATATGGAATTAGAAGAATGCAGGAGGCCATGAACCCCAAGGCTTGCAGTATTTGTCTTGCAGATAGCAGGGTTTCTGTGGCCACTTGTTTGAAGTAGGTTGTCAAATGAATTTGTTTCTCTGACGTGAGGTAAGCCATCTGGGAAGTTGTATTCAAGCTTGCTTCCATGAATAAAATTTGTTGACAGGGTACCAGGTGTGATTTATTTTCATTTATGGTGTACCCCAGACAAGTTAGAACCCTTTTTACAAAGGCCAGATTATTCAAAAGTATGTCCTGGCTTTCTGCCTGAATTAGACAATCGTCCAGGTATGGGTATATTTGAATATTTCTTTGCCTGCAAAATGCAATAACTGGAGCTAGGCACTTTGTGAATACCCTGGGCACAGTAGATAAGCCAAAGGGCAGTGCAGAGAACTGACAGTGCTTTGAAGCATAGGTATATTCTGCAAGATTCCCTGATTGGGATGTGCAGGTATGCTTCTTTTAAATCTAGTGTTGCCAACCAGGCATCTTTGCCTAGCATAGGAAGTAATTGGCGAAGAGTCAGCATCTTGAATTTTGGAATCTCCAAGAAGGTGTTTAGAGTAGACAGGTCCAGGATAGGATGCCATGAATTGTCTTTTCTAGGTACCAGGAAAAGTCTTGAGTAGAAACCTTGTCCCTTTTCCTCTTCTGGTACCAGTTGAATAGCCCCCAAGCTTAAGAGAGAAAGTACTTGTTTATGGGCCTCTGCCCAGTGATTTTGGGGTAGGTCCGGCCACCCACTTAGTGTTGGCAATGTGTGGAAGTGAAATCTGTATCCCTGGGATACTATATTTAAAACCCATTTGTCCTGGGTAATGAGTTCCCAATTCTTTGCATGAAGTACAATCTTTCCCCCCAAAGGGGCAGTCAGTTGATAAGTGCTTGGAAATTTTAAAAGGAAGTCATTGAAACAGCTTACCATAGGGGAGAGTCTTATTATTCCCAGATTTGGAAGTGGAGGCCCCCCCACTGCTTAGTTCCATGTGTCCCCTGGAACTGAAACCTGGGGTTTTTGCTGTGTCTGGGTTTGGCTTGAGAAGACCTGGAAGGGGCTGGAAAGGACCAATTCTTAGAGGGCCAGTGCCTACTAAATCTAGGAGGCTGAACTTGTAAAAAAACCTTTAACAGTTTGCATAGATTTAGCTTTATCTTCCATCTTTTTAAGAACTTCCTCAGCCTTGTTGCCAAACAGGCGGTCCTGATTTAAAGGAGCATTCAACAATTTAGCTTTAACATGATCAGGCAAAGATTGCTCCTTAAGCCAAGCATACCTTCTCAGCACAGACCCAGTAACAGCAGCCCTGCAAGAGGCCTCTTAATGAATCAAAACCACATTGCAAAGTATGTTTTCCAATTTGTTCAGCAGAATGCATTAAATCCTGCAATTCTTTATTTTCCACACAGTCAGGAATCAACATAATTTTCTGTTTAAGCAGTCTAATAACATGTTGCTGATACTTTAACATATGAAAGTGGCAAAGCCCTAACGGCCAAGGTTGCAGAAGTGTAAACCTTCTTACCCCATCTATCCAGCGTCCTGGAGTCTCTATCAGAAGGGGTAGGATTTTTAGGAGTAGAAGCCTTAATGCCCTTGGACCCCTGTGACCTGTGAAATTGTCTCTGGATCTGCAATAGGATTTTTGAAAAGGAACTTGTGGGACTCAGGAACCCTGTAGTATCTGTCGGGTTTTCTGGAAGCAGGAGGCAGGGAATCAGGGGCCAAACTAGAGTCCGAAAAAGCATCATCAACAATGTCTAGTACAGGAGGAATAGCTAAAGGCCTATGCTGAGGTAGGAGAAGGAAATCCCTAAGCCTCTTTTTTGAATCAGAAAAATCCTGGCTTTCCCAGTGGAAATGCGCCCTTAGAGTATGTAAGGTTTCCCCAAAAGAAAAATCTTCAGGAGGAGAAGCAGAGGGAATGGAATCCTCTGCATCAGAATCTTCATAAGTAGATAAGGGCAAATCCAGATCATCAGAAGAATCAGAAAAAACAGAATCCTGATCAGAAGATTCATAATCAACTTCAGTCTTAGGCATATTAGAAGGGGGGGTTGGCTACCCCTGATTAGAGTTATTAGATCTTCAGCCATTCTTATTTGATTTTTAGGCATAGAGGCCTGAGCATGCGGCCTGGGCGTCGTTTTTTTTAGGCATGGATTGAGATTTAGGCCCAAGTAAAGAAGGAGGCGTCGGTTTAATATACAAGTCCGTAGGCCTGAATACACCCTCAGAAGCCGGTGCCTGCACAGCGGCTCCGGACCCATCCAAGGTAGAGACATCCGCAAGTTCCTTAGTTGAAGCATCTCGCGGCATACCGGACTCCGAATGGGTCTCAGTAGAGGCCTGCGAATCAGAAGTATCGGGTACAGGGGCTGCGAAAGCACCTCACTGAGTACTGGCGAACTGGCGACTGGCTTAGGAGAAGCATCAGTAGTTTTGGACCTCGGCGGCCTGTCTCTGTCTTTATCTTTGCATTTTTTCAGAATCCCGGTAGTCGGATGGCTAACCGACGACATTTCTGGATAATTAAACAGAGAACCGAAATATTTATAGGTGAAAATATATCGACGACGGATAGTGCGCCGATTAAATAAAGCACAAAACTGACAGCAAGGTACATCGTGGTCACAGCCTAGGCAAGGAATACAGTACGAATTAAAATCTTTATGAGGTATTTGCTTTCCACAAGTAATGCAATTATTAACGTTTACTGACATCGGTAAGGAGCAAGAAAAAGTTTCCCCAATGGGGTACTTAGCTTTAGTTGAAGACTTCGATTCTGAAACTCGAAAACGAAAATTTCAGGAGTCGGCTGACCGGCACTTGCGAACTGCTTCAGCTTCGGGCACCGCACGGCAAGAAAGACTGATGTAATGGCGTCGGCTGCATGTTTTATACCCCTGACATCATGGAAGAAGTGACAGTAACCGACGCAGGACCCAAGACTTTGTTAATCAGGCTGACTGAGGACTACCTGCAAGCAGATAACCCAAATGTAATGACTGCAACAGTGAAGCACGAAGAACATCGGAGCTGGAGATCCAGTTTCCAGAAGGTCTGCTTTGTACATCAGAGACTTTTTTTATTTTGATTTTCATTCAAAATGACTCATCATGTTTTGATTAGTTTCTTCAAAAGAAGCATCTTAAAGGGAGAACCCTTCATCTGAAGACAGCTGAGCTGGACAGCATATGTGTGAGGAATAATTCAGAGAATGAACAGAGTCTACACCTTGTTCATCCTCAGATGAAGGAGAATCTTGAGTATGTACTATGGGACCTAAGTCAACTGGGTTACAAAAGGAGGTGGTTTCAGGGCCAGGATAGCTTTAAATAAGCCCTGGGAGAAATCCAGCTACTATTTTTCCTTAGAAGCTGAGGGCGACATCACATTCCAAGCTTTTTGTTTTTTTCTTTTTAGGCACGATGTCTGACTGAACAAGTCTTGGAGGTTCAGACCTCCTGGTGTACTTCAATTAGAGTACCTGGAACATCTTCCCAGAACAGGATTTAGGAATTCCGTTGTCATAGGTTCATAAGTGTGTAGTAGGCTAATGGCCCTGTAGCCTTTACAAGCCTAGCCCATAGGCTTACCCTGATATTGTGCCACCCGACCTTAGTTCCCAGTGACTCTGTCAAGTAAATCCACTGGAGTGATCCCTGGGGTGAATTTTCTACTTCCCATCCACTCAAGATTTCTCTTGAAGGCAGCCAGTGAGGTGCTCTTCTTGACACGTATGGGAAGTCTATTCCATAGCATGGGCAATCTCTGGGTTATGAACCTGTCCCTCCAGCATGTTCTGTTGATTGTGGTAATGAAGTTGAGGTCTCTGGAGCGTGTGATGCAGAGGGATTGGGATTTCTTCAGATGTAGCATTTCTAACAGAGCTGGGTCAGGCATGGCTTTTGTAAGTCAAGCAGAGATGTTGTGATATGAGACAGAGAACAGTTGGAGTTTTTTTAGTCTGTCCATATAGGACAAATGTTTAAGGCCTAGGATCCTCTTTGTGAGGTACTTTTACGGCCTCTCCCCTTGTTGCAGGTGTTTAGTGAGGTACATGCCAAATGGAGCATTGTACTCAATGATTGGGCTAATGAGGGAAGAGTAGAGGGAGACAATGACCTCTGTCTTCCTGGATGCAAAACCCTTACTAATGAGATGTGCCACATAGAAGGACTTTCTGACCACAGTGGCAATGTGGTGGTCAAAAGAGAGGTTGCTGTTAACCTGTGTTCCCAGATCTCTTATAACACCTTCTGTGTTCAGTGGACTACCATCGATGTGGTAATTCATGGGAACTGGGTTTTTCCCAAAGGGGATGACATTTTTGGCATTGAGCTTAAGACCATGGTTCTGACACAAGTCATGGTCTCAGTGAGGCCTGTCTGTAGGATGTCAGCATCACTCGGGGAATTAATAATAGCTCCCAACTTGCAATCGTCTGTGAACTTTGTCAGCCAGAGTCCCTTCATGCTGGCCTGGAATTCAGAGAAGTAGATACCAAACAGGAGAGGACCCGGGACCGAACCCTGTGGGATTCCAGTTGTGACTGGTCAGTAGTCTGACTTGGAGTCAGCTACTTCCACACTGTGGATTCTACCTGTGAGCCAGTTTGCAACCTATCTAGTGATGTAGGGGTTGATGCCTAGCTTAGTGAGTTTTTCTATGATTCCTGAGTGGTGAATGGTATCAAAGGCCTTGACCAGATCAAGGTAGGTTGTATGAACCACCTTGCCTTCATCCACAGCTCTGGTGACTGACTCAAAAAAGTTGACCAAGTTGAGAAGTCATGATCTACCCATCAAAAAACTAAACTGTGTGGGATCCAGAGTTTGGAAATGCCCTATATCCTTGTTTATTAGGTCCATGATGATGTGTTCCACAGCTTTGCATATCAGACTCGTCAAGCTAATGGGGTGATAGTTTCCAGGGTTTGTAGTCGCTCCTCCTTTGTGGAGAGGGATGACTGTAGCAGTGCACCATTCGGTAGGGACAAAGCCTGAGGTGAGGCTGTGATTGAACAGGGCGCACAGATAAAGTGCCAGTTCACTCTGTAGTTCATTCAGAACACACAGCCTACCTAGACCTATCTAGACCTTGCCAAGGCCTTTGACACCATCCCCCACTCTGGAATCGTAGATAAACTTACTAAGTTGGGCATTAATCCCTATGTCACCCAATGGGTTGCTAAATGGCTTACTGATAGAACCCACACTGTAAAAGTAGTCGACTCCAAATCCAGCTCCAGACAAGTGACAAGTGGAGTACCTCAGGGTTCAGTCCTGGGGCCGCTCTTGTTTGGCATCTACTTCTCTGAAGTACAGGTCAACACTAAGGGACTCTGGCTAACAAAGTTTGCAGATGACTGCAAACTGGGAGCCATTATTGAATCCCCAAATGATGTGGATACTCTACAAAAGGGCCTTACAGAAACAGATGCTTGGTGCCAGAGCCATGGGCTCAAGCTCAATGCCAAGAAATGTATTGTTATCCCCTTTGGGAAAAAACATGTATCCATGAATTACCATATAGGTGGCAGTACACTAAACACAGAAAGTGTGATAAGAGACTTAGGGACACAGGTGGACAGTGGTCTCACCTTCGATAACCACATCGCTGCAACAGTCAGGAAATCCTTCTATGTGGCACACATCATCACGAAGGGCTTTTCATCCAGAAAAAAGGAGGTCATTGTCCCACTGTACTCATCCCTCATTAGACCCATTATAGAATACAACGCCCCATTTGGTATGTACCTCTCAAGACATCTGCAACAACTGGAAAGGCCTCAGAAATAACTCACTAAAAGAATCACAGGCCTAAAGCAGATGCCCTACGCTGACTGCCTTAAAAAACTCCAGCTATACTCTGTCGCATATCGTCTACTCAGAGGCGATCTCTGCTTAATATACAAGGCCATGTCAAACCCAGAGCTGTTGGACATGCTACACTTAAAGAAATCTCAATTCCTCAGAGCTACACGCTCCAGGGATCTAAACCTTGTCATCACAATAAACAAAACATGCTGGAGGGATAGGTTCCTGACCCAGAGACTCCCCAGACTCTGGAATAGATTGCCCATACATGTCAAGCAGAGTGCCTCTTTGGACCTCTTCAAGAGGAACCTTGACGATTGGATGGGAGAAAGGAAATTCACCCCAGGGATCACATCAGTCGCCCTGCTAGACAGGGGTCCAGGAAAGTAAATAGTGTGGGAAGAAATAGCCAGGGAATTGTTATGGCTAGGCTTGTATAGGCCCTAGGGCTGATAGCCTAGTACCAACCTATGAACACAGCCAGGGGTCTTGTCAGGTCCCAGAGAAGCTGTATTCTTGGCCTTGGACAGTGCTGTTTTAACCTGTGCAGCAGTAATACTGGGTGCCTGGCAATCTACTGGTATTATGACTGGTCCTTTTTGGGGGGGGGGGGTAAAGTTGGCACGGAATCTGTCGGCCAGTATATTGGCAATATCTGTTGGCTCGGTATAGGAGGTACCATTGTGCAGAAGCTCAGAGCAAATCTGGGTATTGCCGTGGAGATTCTTTACATAACTATAGAAGGTCTTGTGGTTGCCTTTACTATCTGCTGCAATTCTGTTTTCATAGCTAGCTTTAGAGGATTTGATGAGGGATCTCAACTTTTTGTTGAGGCTGATAAGGGAGTTTTTCCACTCTTGGGACTTCCCCTTATTCCACACCAGTTTCCTCCTTCGGTTGTAGAGTTTGTTTATGGCAGGGGACCACCAGACTGGCTTCCTTTTTTTGGAGGACAGCGTCTTGGTTCTACTGGGTATGGCGAGATCCATGCATTTGTGTACGTGCTCGTACAGTTGCCCTGGTGTATGATTCGGCGGTCATGCAACTGATTTTCATTTGCATGGGTTCCGTGAAGTTAGCCACCTCTGTTTTTAGGAGCCCAAAGTTAGATTTGGAGAAGTTTTCATGGTGGTTACCTTTGCAGGGGGTGGGAGGGATGTGGATTTCCAAGATGACTCGTTTGTGGTCGGATCTAACCAGGGAGAAGTTGACTATTGGTGTAGAGCAACGGTCGCCCATTTTAGTAATGACCAGGTCAAGGATGTTGCTACCTCTAGTGGGGGCAAGAACGAGCTGGTCCACGGCAATATAATTAATGCATTCCAGGAAACATTGGGCAAGTGTATTGGTACATGAGTAGTTTCCCCAGTTAATGGAGGAGTAGTTGAAGTCGCCCAGTATGAGTGTTAGGTTGGACCCTAATATTCCCCAGGCTGCTTAGGAACATGGAGTGCGAGACTTGGGACATGGTTGGGGACATATAATGGCTACAACCTGAATTGCTGTCTTACCCAAAGTTAGCTGCACCTGAAGCAACTGAAATGTGTTATGTCTGGCTATAAGTCTGGATGTGTGTGCATCCTTTATGAATATGGAAACACCACTGCCTTTGGAGCTTCGATCCAAATTCTGGGGCCGAAAGGTGTGGAATGAGTTATAGCCTGATAGTGCAGAGGTGCTTTCTACTGCCTTGAACCAGGTCTCAGTTATGGCACAAATGTAGATATTCTCCACTGTAAGGAGTGCTTTGAGCGAGTGCATTTTGAAATTTAGACTTCTAACATTGAGCAGCATGACCCACATACTGCATTTGTTTGTAGCTGTATGGTGGTAATTTGGTCTTTGGAACACCACCTAAAAAAGGCACTATAGGGGTGGAAAGAGCCATGGCCAGTATCCGGAAGCCCAGGGTTGACAGATGCAGCCCATCTCTGGCAAAGCATCAAGGTCTGTCAATCATGTCAACCCAGGCAGACAGATACTGGATCCCCTTAGAATGACACCAGAAACTTAGCTAGTTGTTGAAATCCCTCTGAAATGATTAAGTGTGGTTCCTTCAAAGTATCCACTTTCTCAGTAGCCATACCAGCCTTCAGTGGGGTCAAAGTAGTGGACAACTGAGGTGTTATTTGATATACCATGGTTTCTGCAACCTCAGCTGGTAGGTCTGACTCAGAAATGTTAGACTGCGAATCACCTCAAGGTATCATGTTTCTTCCTTGGCACAAGGCCAACATCAGGTGATGGGGATTTCCACATCTTTGCTTGGGCCAGGCATTTCGGATGCTGCATTTCAAGGAACATGTTAAGTGAGGAAAGCCTCAACCTAAGGGTTTTTGGAATGAATGGCTGGCAGATGCAGCAGGATTGGTAGTCGAGTTCCAGGCCTAAACAAAAAAGGGACTTAGTGTGCAAGTTCTTGTACAGAATCTGCCTACTACTCTCGTACTTATATCTCCTCGCTGACATCTAACAAAAGTTTTTAAAACACAGCAAAATACAAAAAAGGACAGGAGATCCTCAGGGCTTTGGGTGTCATGGTAGCAACTATCCCAGTGCTTCCTCTGGCCAGGCACACATGAGGAAAAGTGGGAGCTGAAATCTGTGTGGTCCCAATGTTATTATCCCAAGGATACCCTGATCCCTCTCATACCCTGCCTCAAAAATGAAGTGCTCTGGTGGGAGAAACAGGTCACACTCAAAAGAGGTCTTTTCTCTCCAGCAATTCCCACCCAAGTTTTTAACAGACATGCCTTGGACAGATCATTGAGGACATGGACAGGATCTCACACAGTGCAGGGGAAATGGCCTTCTCCACTCCTGAAGGAACACTGATAGTTATAAAAAAAAAACATATATAACATACAACGTATGTAACTAGAAACATGTTTAAATGTTTTTCTTTTACATTACTGTATGTTTGCCAATATATGAAGTGATACTTTAATAAAAGTGTTAAAAAAGTATAGGTTACAAATGGCAATGTTACAGGACACATTTAGATAGAAATCTGCATGTGAATTTGACAAAGAAAGGATTTCAGGGTGGACATTCAGCAAAATATTAGATACAAAGGTAAACAGGGGTAATAATACTGACTGCAATGGGGCTCCAACTGTGACAGAACTACTTTATCCAATCGCCCACATGGCTTTCATAATGCCTAAAGCACTACCACTGCTTTACGCACAGCAACAAATGCAATATACTGCAATATGAATGATGGGCTACTCACGGCTACTTACAACAGGAGTCTTTACTGATATGACCTGAGCCAACGCTGCCAAAAAAGTACTAGAAAATGGAATTTAAAATCTAAACTAACTAACAGAACCACTAAATATTGTAAAGGAGTGGAGGTGGAATCATTAGAAAAAGGCAAGTGCAAATTACACAGAAAGAAATAGAATCTGTAGAAACAATACATACAAAACAATGTTCAGGAAGAACTGGACAATTTATGTTATGCTGTAGTGAAAGATAATTAATAAAAAAGAAATGTGTACATTGCACGAAAAACGTTTATGGTTTGTTGTCTTTTACATTAAATGTATGTGCCTCTCCATCACTGTTTTAGTTATGATTTAATAAATATGTTTATAAAAAAAAACACTTGACTCACCCTGGTGTCTTCACTGATATATCCACAAGTAACTTTCTCACCTCTAACCCACAGTTCACTTGCTTGAGCTCTGAAAATAAAAATTGAAATAACAGGCATGAATACATTGCATAAGAATCAACGATCTTCAATAAACATACAGTTGTGTAAAATCTTACCGTAACAGTAGATGTGACTCTCCATATTGTTGTAGTATTCATTACAATAGGGATCCCTTGCCAAGTATGACACAACATCCGTCCAGTATACCAAAGCCCTTAGGTTGCTCTAAGGTACATCATGCATCTCTCATGTATGCTCTTCACATAGTATAGGGCCATAAAAGTGACGTCCGGATATACCATCCTCAGAACTGAGAGTGCCAGTAAGAACATCAGTCCGAGGAGAAAAAGTAATCAGTACATCCAGAAGAGAAATGCACCAGGTTTGAGGAAGGAGGGAGTGATTAATGCAACAGTGAAGAAGAGGAGGACATCTACCATCATGGCAAGATTTTACACAACTGTACTACGTCCTTCCATTTCATTGTTGCAGTATCCATTACAATAGGGAGAGCACCACATCTCAGGAATAAGCAAAGCAGGAGGAATGATCAGCAGAGCTCTCTAGGAAACCATGACGGATAGCCCTAGTAAAACCAGCTCTAGCTCTGGAAATTCCATCCAACTTACAGTGCTTAGAAAATGTATGCACGGCAGTCCAGGTAGCTGCCTCAAGAATACAGTTAGTATCCAAACCCTTAAAAAAAGCACCAGAGGAAGTCACAGCTCTAGCACAATGAGTCTTAAAAGAAGAAAGAAGTATCTTACTATAAAAGGAAGAACAAAAAAAAAATGGCTTTAAAAATCCAAGAAGATACAGTTTGCTTGGACACAGCCAATCTTAAGGACCTAGGATGAAATGAAACAAAGAGCTGATCAGATTTACAAAAAGTCTTAGTCTTATCCAAATAAAATCTGAGTTGTCTGTGCACATCCAATGAGTGCAGCACCTTCTCACTGGCAGACTGCAGAGAAAGGAAAAAAGTGGGCAAATGAATAGACTGATTAAGTGACAACTCATTCACTACCTTGGTCATGAAAGTAGGATTATTACGAAGGGACATCCTGTCCTTATAAAACGCCAATAAAGGAGGACAAGCCATAAGGGCTTGAAGCTCAGACACCAGTCTGGCAGAAGTAAGGGCCAACAAAAGTACAGACTTCCAAGAGCAATGGTGCAAGGAAGCTGAAGCTGCAGGCTCAAAAGGAGCCTTAGCCAATTTTTCTAAAACAAAATTAAAATACCAGGGAGAAGGAACAAGCTTCCTGGGAGGCCTAATATGAAGGACGCCTTTATGGAATTGTTTACCTTGAAATCTAGACGCTAAAGGCAGACAAGCAGAAACAGCTGATAAGTGGGCCTTTACAGAAGAATAAGCCAACCTAGCATTGAACAGCTCACATAGAAAAGTGGACCCAGGTTATGAGAAAGACACCAAAGAGAAAACCTCTTCCATTTGGACAAGTAGGATTTTCTAGTAGTGGGTTTCCTGGCCCCCTGCAGGACCCTAAGCAATGTCCTCAGAAAGAAAGGTATCTATGTGGAATCAAAATCCTAATCACCCACAGTGTAAGATAAAGAATGGACACTATCACCCACAGTGTAAGATAAAGAATGGACACCATCACCCACAGTGTAAGATAAAGAATGGACACTATCACCCACAGTGTAAGATAACGAATGGACACCATCACCCACAGTGTAAGATAACGAATGGACATGTAAGGATTGATGAGAGATCTCTTCTCTTGTGTGAGGTAACTTGTGATGACTGCCCTTGGCTAAATGCAGAAAAAGAGGGAACCAATGCTGTCGCAGCCAAAAGGGAGTCACCAAGACTTTGGGAGCATCCTGTTGTATTTAGAAAAGGACATTTTGAATGAGGGGAAAGAAAGGAAAGGCATAAAGAAACATCCCCTTCCAAGAAAAACAGAAGGTGTCCACATTCCAAACCAGAGAACCCGGGATTCTGACACAAAAATAGAGGAAGTTGTCTGTTCAGAGGGAGGCAAAAAGATCCACTTGAGTACCTCACTGGTGGACAATGTCCAGAAATACATCTTTGTGAAGCATCCCTTCATGGGATTGAGTTATGGACCTGCTCAGAGAGTCTGTCACAAAGTTTTGCCATGAGGGAATGTACACTGCCTGAAGAGTCAGTTAATATTGGATAGCTAGTTCCCACACTAGGAGTGCCAACCAGCAAAGAAGTTAAGACTTTGCCCCCCCCCGCCCCCCCGTTTGCTGACATTCCACATCACTGTGGTATTGTCTGTAAACACCTTGAGAGGTCCTGGGGAGAAGAGAGGATAAAAAACTTAACCACCAGAAGCTCTCATTTCTTTGACACTGATGTGTTCTTCCTCTTGAGAAGGTAACCAGACTCCCTGCACATTTATGCTGCTCCCCATCCCACGTCTGAGGAGTCTCTGAACAGCTCTAGAGATGGAAGAGGTGGATGAAAAGGGAGACCTGGAGTGATGGTCAGCTGCTGAATCCACCTCTGAAGTTGCTGCTTGAGACAAAGAGGAGGAAACAAAAATTTGAAAGGATGAGAATGCTGAAACCAAACTGGCTTTAGACACCACTGACGTTTTTCCATGTGGAGTTTATCAAAAGGGAGCATAGGAATGCAGGAAGCCATGAACCCCAGAGCTCTCAATAATTCCATGACTGTAAGTAGAGGAAGAAGGGATTGAAAAAAGGAAATGAGAGTGAAGGTCTTGGGAGGAGGCAGGGATACCAGCATAGGAAGTGTCTGGATCCTACACCCCAGAAATACATGATCCTGAGGAGGAGTTAGAAAGGACTTTTTGAAATTGATAGTGAACCCCAGGCTCTGCAGAGGGGAAACTGCAAAATGGAGATTTTACAATGTCTCTGGAGAGGATGCCTGAAACAGGAAGTTGTCCAAGTAGGAAAAGACTTGGATCCCCCCTAGCCTGCAAAAAGCAATCACAGGAGCAAGGCATTTGGTGAATAACTCCGGGGAGTACAAAGGCCAAAGGGCAAAGCAGAGTACTGAAAATGCCAGGAAGCAACAGAGAAATGTAAAAAGTTCCTGAAAAGGTGAATTGGGATATGGAGATAAGACACCATACAAGCCCGAGGGAACAAAGTCTGAAGGGACAACATTCGAAAATAGGGAACCTTCAGAAAGATGTTTAAATGAGAGAGGTCCAGAATAGGTCTCCAGGTGCCCTCTTTCTGTGCACCAAAAACATTCTGGAGTAAAACCCCCTCCACCTTTGGGAAACTTGAACTTTCTGAATAGTTCCCTGAGTCAACAGATGACAAAGCACCCCTGGAAAGAAGTGCAACTGTTTCTGAGGGGGCTGAGGAATTCTCATAAAAGGGAGAAAGAGATTTCCAGACCATAAAACAGCCTTGGCAGAAAATGGATAGAACCCAGGAGCCCTGAGTAATCTTAACCACACAGAAAGGGAAAGATGGTGAAAGAGGAATCTAGCTGAGAAGAACAGGATCATCAGACAGCACCTGTTTTGTCAGGAAAAAGAGACTTCTGGTTCACAGAAATCTGGGTAGCTTTAACAGGAGGAACTTGCTTCCCACACTTCTTACCCTTGAGGGGAGGGTGAGACTGCCAAGAAACAATGGCTAGCTTACTGGGCTAATTTCTCTGAAATGCAGGTACAGGAGAAACAAAAACATGTTTAAGTTCTTGCAAGCCCTTGTCCTTATCCGGAAGAGACTTAAACAAATCAGCAGCAGCTTCACCAAACAAGTATTTGTTATCCAGAGGAGAATCCATCAACTTAGCCTTAATATCATCAGGCAGAGGTTGAAGCTAAAGCCAGGCATATCTCCTCATCGCAGGACCAAAAGCAGCAGCCCTATCAGGAGCATCTGCTGCATCATAACTACACATGGTGGAATGACGAGCTGCCTGGGAAGAAGTCCCTAAGAGGGAAAGAACAGAAGACTTCCTTTCAGAGTCTAGGAGATCAGAAATTACCTGTCACACCTGGGAAACAACAGCCAAAATATACCTGGACATATAGGTCTGACAACTGACCGCCCTAAAAGCTAAGGTAGCAGAGGTAAAAACTTCTTACCTTGCCGTTCCATAGTTCTGTTATCTTTATCAGAAGAAAGTAACTCAGAACCTCCAACATCTCTTCCTTCAAAAACTCTCTGCGGCATTACCTCTCCACCCTTTGGCAATGCAGATGCCTCAGTTCTCATGCACCCATAACCTGACTCCCCACACCCTAAGTTATACTCACCTTAATTTACATTCTCACCTCTACAAATTTTCCTTCATCACTACTCAAAACACATACATCTTTTTGTATTATTTTCTATCCTTGCCTTACTATCTATCTATGCCTTCACTGTTACTCCACACCCTGCACTATTCTGCTTATCCTCTCAGAACATCCTGTAAATACTGCTAAATGACTGCCTTTATCTCCATACTACCTCTAAATGTATAATGATATGTTCATTTGATCAATATGCAACTTACAATGGTATAAATCTGTACAAAGTGTGTATTTACACACAACTCCTTTTTGTTAACATTACTTGTATCTACTGTTTTGAATTTTATGTACTGTTATACTAACTGCCATGTGGAGCTTTTCTCTCAGGGCCTCCATTGAAAATGGTTTCTTTTGGCCCAGTGGACTTTCCCGGTAAACAAATCCCAATAAATAAATAGCAAAAAGCAGCAACTGAGATGGCTTGTCAGAATCCACAAACACCACAGAAGGGTCATCAGAAGAACATCTATACAGAAACGTACAGTCCTCAGACACCCTATAAAACCTATTGGGTTTGTTGGGGGGCAGGGGTACAAAAGACATCCGGCAAAGCAGCCAAAACAGGAGGAACAGCAGAATGTCTAGGAGAGTCTATTTTCAGGAGTTCATAATACCTCTGCTGTACCTCAGAAACCTGGGCACAACCCCATTTAAAAAACAACTTCATTATTCTGGAGATTGTGTCCCGAAAAGAAATTTCCTCAAAAGGAGTGTCAGGACTAGTACATTCCTCTTCCTCAGGCCCACAGTCTAACAGAGAGGGAATACGAGATGAGTAAACTAGGGATTCCTCATCTGAATCCACCTCCTCCTCAGCAGAATCCTGTTCCCTTGGTCTTTTAACGGGAATAGAAGACCAAAGGGGAGCTGGAATAGAAATGCCATGAGAAGGTTTCAAAGCCATCAAAGCATTAAACGACCCCTGAGTGAAATTCTGCCTTTCACTCTGTTGGTCCTTAGGAGATGAAGAACTGTACTTATGCTTTTTCTTCAAGGGGACGTCCACCTTATAAAACTTAGAAGGCTCAGATCCCAGATGGCATTCAGTAATAGTAATCGGGACTTCCTCTCTGACCAAAAATCTGAGGAACACCCCTAGGCCCCCTCAGAAATAATCAGCCATGGCTCCTCATGAATGTCCAAAGCGGATGTCTGCAAGGACACCAAGGATGTGCGTGATGTTAGATTCTTCTGCCACGACCATTTCGGAGGCCCGCTTGGATCCAACAGTAGAGCCAGGTGATCCTAAAGGCTTTCACTTGCCTTGGGAGAGATATCCAGCGAAGGCTGCACAGCAGAAAAATCCAACCTAGCTTTCTTGACCACCTTCCTCATGGACGGCTGTCCTTCAGAGCAGGAAGTTCCTTCCATTGTTTCTTTAGCTAAAAGCTTAAGACTTTGGTTCTCCAAATACAAGGTCAAAGATGAGAGCCGACTATGGAGAGTCTTAGGAACAAAGACCTGACAAACTGAACAGGATGTATGGTTGTGGTAAGCGCCAAGACAAAATGAGCACTGCTCATGACTGTCTTTATGAGGAATCTGTCTCCCACACTGGCATTTACCCCTAATGGATGACATGAAACCACACAAGCAACAATACAAAAGATAAGATCAAAAAACCCCAACAGGACACTTATCAGAAAAGGCTCAGTGAACAAGCAAAGGAACAGGTATTCACACAGACGATCACGAGCTGGCATTTGACTGGCGGAAAAGGAGTTCTAAAGATGGTACATCCGGATGTCGGCTTTAAGCTCTATGCCACACAATGAGTATACATGTGAAAACAGAGTACTTTAAAGCAACCTAAAGGCTTTGGTATACTGGATGGATGTTGGGCCACCCTTGACAGGTGATCCCTATTATAATGAATATTTCAAACAGTGAAATGGAAGGACGTCATCATATGTTAAAATATTTGTTTGTCTTAATAAAACCACCATTAACGGACAGCAGCATATTAGTCTGGCTGAAGTAATCAGCCAAGACAAGCTGCAATTCACATCCCTCACACAGACACCGCAAACAGCCATTCTGCTCAGCCAATAACAAGCTATAATTCACATCCCTCACAGACACTGCAAACAGACATTCTGCTCAGCCAATAACAAGCTATAATTCACATCCCTCACACAGACACTGCAAACAGACATTCTGCTCAGCCAAGAACAAACTGTAATTCACATCCCTCACACAGAGGCTGCAAACAGGGCTTTTCAGGATCGTCAAAAAAAAAAAATGATTTAACTAAAGACAGGCTATAACTCCAGTAGTTGCAAAGTCACTCACAACCACTATTACTGTGTGGGTCTTTCGGCTTATGGGTTGTCACAGTGGAAGTCCGGTCTGCTAATGATTGGTAGTTGATTTTTACATGCAGAGTTACCAGCCCTGACGCACAACCTTCAATGAAGGTATGCCCATTCATGCATGTCTCCACGCAGAAGATGCTCTAGCTGAGAACTGAACCAGACAGCGTCTTACTGTGAGACAACAACGCTACCGCAGCACCACCACTGCGGGTACCCTGTGAGGCGACAACGGTACTGCAGCACCAAGTAAATTGTGTTGGTAGAGGCTGCAGTGGGAACACCTACCACAAAACATGCAGTCAATGTTCCTACACCAATTCCTGCATGAACCCATGATGGGAGAGTCTAGGACTGATGCAACTGTGACCTCCAAAGGTACAGGATTTTCCAATGTTAGCAAAAGCTGGGGAATGCAACAACTGTGCGCTCTCTGAAGTCACAGTGCCTCGAGTGAGTATTAAAAGGGAAAATTTGACCGGAATAGATGTCCTGGGTCCTGTACTCTTCACTGCGTTTACGCAGACATATCTGGGGAAGACAAAAATAAAAAATCAGCCTCGACTGAAGACACAAAGTTAGGGGCAGCAGAAAAAGAAGATGAGGAGGATCTGGAATGGACACTCCAGATGGTGGTGAGGTGGCAGCCAAGGTTCAATGCAAGACGCATTAAAGCAAATGGTACTTTTCCGTTATCGGGGCAACATGCAATGATCGCACAGCATTTAATCCTGAATTGAAACAAAGCTTAACCAAATGGTTGTTAGCCCTGAATGGAAGCAAAGCTTAACCAGGCTAATATTTTTACTGAGTCCTGCTCATCTATAAACGTCATCCACAGAAAGAGAAAAAGCACGTCCACAAAAAGAGGCACGTACGTAAAATCAGTACACGCACACCCCAAGTTAACAGCCCATTCTTTTTCATAAAGCTTTTTCAGTCGCATCCTTCACCCAATTTCTTCCTCTTTGTCGATCTACACTGTTATTTTTAACTGCAACAAACAAGGACAGGTAGAACTGGCAGTCAGCTGTAAAAAATGGTCTGATGTTTAGGCGTGTACTTTTATGTTCCTTTGTGACAGTTCAAAAGTTGTAGCATTATGGCTTATATGAGAAGTGTGCTTGCTGGAGTGAAACACCGCAGCCACACAGGAAAAGTTTGAGGACAGCAGGAGGTTTATGAAAACCATGTTACCGTACCTGGAGTTTTTGGACTATTAACCCATTGTGTTTTACAATGTGAATGGGATACAGTCTGTGGAAAACTGCACATTATTCCTTTTGTTTCATAATTTCCACTTGAAATGTTTTGTCAGAGGAAGTGAAGGCTGTACTCACATCAGCAGCAGCAATGCAATCATTGGGACTGCGTGTTAATATTCCAAGTGCTCATTAAACCTGTTGCCCCGATAATGGAAAAGTACCAAGAATATGTTGCAACCTGACCTACAATAATCAGAGTGTGAAACATCAGCTGGAAGGAACAGGCATGATGACAGCAGAGCAGAAAAGGATCATGGGTATTGGTCAATTCTAGCCAGGTTCATCAGAAATAGAGTGATGGGGCAGTAGTAGCAAGTAACGGAATGCTGGGGAGTTATCCTCAGGGAAATAGACTGCAGAAGTAAAGATGTAATGTCCCCTCTCTACTGGACCCTGGTCAGGGCACACCTTGAGTACAGTGTGCATTTCTGCAGGTCATACAATGACAATGATTACAAGGCCACAGGAAGAAATCCAACACAAGGACACCAAATGGGTGTGTGGGAAGTGAGCGAAAGGATAGGACTACAGAATGGAAGACATGCAGCTGTTCTCACTGAAGACAAAAAAAGAGGGGCAAAAGGGTACCCTAACTCACAGAAACAACACTGGAAGGGATCATCTAAAACAGGAAGGGAAGGAAAGGAGGGCACAAACTGCAGATTGTAGGGGCCAACATCATCCTGGATGTCTGAAGATTGTAGGGGCCAACATCATCCTGGATGTCTGAAGATTGTAGGGGCCAACATCATCCTGGATGCCTGAAGATTGTAGGGGCCAACATCATCCTGGATGTCTGAAGATTGTAGGGGCCAACATCATCCTGGATGTCTGAAGATTGTAGGGGCCAACATCATCCTGGATGTCTGAAATTACTTCTTCACTGACACAGCTGTGGAACTGTGGAGGAGACTATTCAAACAGTTGGTGGAAACAAACTACATTGGACCGAAGAAGGCACAGATTAAGAACATGGGAGAAAACAGGACTGGAGAGGATGAATAATGTTAACTGCATTTAAAGTGCATGTTACCTAGTTTACCTCCTCCTGTAATCTAAATTAATGTGTTCCCACATAAATACTGCTCTACAGGGACTGACTGGTGTAGTTACAAACAATTTTTGAGCATCACCAAAGTCAGTGCTCCTTCACCATTAGCTAGCGGGAATTCATGGCGTTGCATATTGAAACAGCACTGGCTTTATGATGTACAACTTTTGGCTGTATGCCAAAAACAACACGGATTCAATGGCAGCATATAGATGTGTGCATGAACAAAAGCCCAGCATAGTGGGCTATATAAGATGGTGTGTGTGTGTGTGTGTGTGTGTGTGTGTGTGTGTGTGTGTGTGTGTGTGTGTGTATGTGTGTGTGTCTCTGTCTGTTTGTGTGTTTTAAGAAGCATTCTAAATCTGAAGTCCTTGCGAAAGAGGGTCTCACAGCAACTAATGACTGGTGCCAAAGTCATGGCCTCAAGTTAAATGCCAAAAAATGTATCATCATAACATTCGGCAAAACATGGTCCCTACTGATTACCACATCAGCGGCAACCCCCTAAGTACACAACCTGTGTTGAGAGGCCTGGGTACTCAGGTTGACAACAATTTCACATTCGACCATCATGTAGTGGCAGTGGTCAGAAAAGCCTTTTACTCTGTTCATCTCACAAGTAAAGGGACTGCATCCAGAAAAAAGGAGGTTATTACCTCTCTATGCTCCTCCCTCATTAGACCAACAATTGAGTATATCACTCTGTTTGGTATGTACCTCTCCAAACATCTGCACCAACTGGAAAGGTCAGAGAAATACCTCACAGAGAGAATCCATGGCCTCCAACACCTATCCTATGCGGACAGGCTCAAATCACTATCACTTTACTTGGTACTCTATAGATTGCTCAGGGATGATCTGGGTCTTGCCTACAATGCAATCTCAGATCCTGCCCCACTAGAGATGCTCCATGTCCATAAGTTTAACTCCTCATGCATTACCCACTCAAAAGGCCTAAATCTAATATAAGACATCAACAAAAGCTGCTGGAGAGAGAGGTTTGTCTCCCAGAGGCTGCCCCTTCTCTGGAATACACTTCCCATACACATCAGAGTATATCGCTGACCCTCTTCAAGTGCAACCTTGATGAGTGGATGGGAAACCACAAATTTGTCCCAGGGGTTCCACCTGTTTCCCTCACTGACAGGGGCAATAGGTGCTGACTCAGGTTTCTTTTTTTGGGGATAAACACTTGGCTTATAAGGGCCCCAGGGCCATTAGCCTGGTAACCTCCCTTACCTCTGGCTCTCTCATATTCTTTATAGTGTTCTAAAATGCAAGGGGATGGAGGAAATAAATGGGCAGATAAAGAATGGGGGGTACAAATACTGTTAAAAAGTGAATAACTGTAATATCTACAAGTCTTCCATAATAAAAGTGCCTTCTTTATTATTTATGTATTTGTTTTCATTAAATTAGCTAGCTAATATGTGTTACTGGGATAGTTCATCAGGGCACAAAGCCTTTTTCAGCAAAGACCCTGGGAGAAAAACTCCACAAAAAATACATAAGTTTACAAAACCGTACAGTAACAGAAGTATAATAAACATAATTACTAACAATTATCTGTTAATGGTGAGAAGACAAAAGGTGCATGCTACACAAGTGATTAGGGAGTCTTGACTATTAAACTACAAAACCAAAACCAAAAGAGAA
This sequence comes from Protopterus annectens, assembly GCF_019279795.1. Taxonomy (NCBI): domain Eukaryota; kingdom Metazoa; phylum Chordata; order Ceratodontiformes; family Protopteridae; genus Protopterus; species Protopterus annectens. Next base: position 904,725,985 of record NC_056733.1, read on the forward strand.
AAGACATAACTGGAATCCAGACAAGTACCAAGTCTCAATGCAAAATACATGTTGATGGTTCCTGAGTGCTGGTGACATGAAGTATTAGCTGTTAACAGTTTTACAACTGATATATATATATATATATATATATATATATATATATATATATATATATATATATATATATTGGTGCTGGTCAGCTCTAGGTATGATTTTAGTCACTTTTCCCCTTCAAAACCCAAAATACAAGAACTCACCTTATGCCTGCCAGTTCCACTTTCTGAGTAATATATGCGCAAGTGTTGACCTGTTAAAAAAACAAAGATAAGAGACTAAAACAGATTCAGTGCAACAGAAAGTTTACTGAATAAAACAACCTTGTCTAGTAAAAGGATACAAAATACAGTTGACAACTGAGGTTGGATTAGTAAAGCCATACAAGGTGGAGAATAACACAGTAGAACCCCTTTAAGAAGCTACTGCTGAAGTTGAAATATCTGGGGTAAATTGAATCTCTCCTTTCCAGTCCCAAGGCCTGTCCTACTACAGCCAGCCATTCATCTGTAGCAACAAAAACCTAGGTACCTGGTGGTGTCCTGCAGCATGATGGGTAATGAGATATGACATCAAACTAGTATCTACAGTCATTCCTAAATTCCTCACCCAAGAAGGCGACCAACCTAATGAAGACTTTAAGAAAAAGAAAAAAAGCACGGTAACAAAGCTGTGAGGGTTACCAAGCTTACTCATGTACAACTCATTCTTGTATATTAAAATGCATCAGAAAACTGTGCCACGCGAGGATGCCCGGAAAACTGTGCCACGCGGGGATGCCCGGAAAACTGTGCCACGCGGGGATGCCTGGAAAACTGTGCCACGCGGGGATGCCTGGAAAACTATGCCACGTGGGGATCCCTGGAAAACTGTGCCACGCAAGGACACCCAGAAAACTGTGCCATGAAAGGACACCCAGAAAACTGTGCCACACAAGGACACCTAGAAAACTGTGCCACACAAGGATGCCTGGAAAATTGTGCCACGCAAGGACGCCTGGAAAACTGTGCCATGCAAGAATGCCTGGAAAACTGTGCCAAGCAAGAATGCCTGGAAAACTGTGCTACGCAAGAACGCCCTGAAAACTGTGCCATGCAAGGATGCCTTGAGTGAAGTCTATGTCAGACACAGTTTGCTCCTCATTTCGAGGTGCAATTCACTTCTATATATTAAAATACATCTGAAAACTGTGACCCCCCCCCCCCCGAGGAAGCTCTGACTGAAGTCTATGTCAGACACAGTGTATGCCTCTTTTTGAACCTCTACTGAAAGTCAGAACAAATTCTAGTCTTATTCTTATGACAGGAAAACAGTTTCGTACATGAGAACATGTAGGAACACTGTGCCAACTAAGGCAGATGTAAAACAAGTCATCTGTCAGACATAACTTCTGCCTCCTTATGGGTTGAAGCTCATATAACAGTACGGCTGTTGGTCTCATTTCCTGGACTAGACATACACTCTCCAAGGCATTCACGGAGAAAGTTGATATCTCCAGCTCTAGAAACTTTCACACCTGGCATATATCAAAGAACCAGGATTAGGTACTGGTGAGCACCACCATCTATGCACAAGTCCATGATCATCAAAGTAGTTGGATAACAAGGAAACAGAAACCAGAAATGTAGTGCTGAACATGAAATGGATGCTACCAATGAATAAGGGCTGCTGAAGTGTTACTCTAAGTCCTCAATAGGTAGAGGAAAGCAAAATGCATTCCAAATGATGTACAAGCCATGAAGAAAATAACACAAATTCCTCAAGTCTGGACAGGAAGTGCTACCTTCTCCATAACTTCACTCTAGCAGACTTTTCTCAAAGATTCATTGTCTTCATCACACACCTGGAGGTGGTCAGTCTCACAAAGGGCAGGGAAACACAGCCATTCTGAAGGAATGCAGCTGCTCTACACTTCAGTTGCTTTTTCTTCTCGTCTCAGATTAACATTAGCAATCACTTGATCAAATCAATGAAGATGACTTCCAGTTTGGGACTCACTCCTCCTCACTACTAGCATCACTGATTGTCAGTATTAGTCACAAAGGATTCCTTTCTCTGACCGTGCCACTTAAATCAAGTCACTGTCAAATTCCTTTTGAAAAATGTGTAAATGGTCCATTTAAATCAGTGTTCTATCCCATTTATCAACCGATAAGAACATAAAAATAAAAAACTCTTCCCTGGATTACAAGAATCTCTTAACTTTTACTTAATGACATTTCAGTGACCACTTTTGGCATGAAGGAAGTTTTAAACAGATCAGCAACACCCTGTCCTTGCGGAACACCAGAAAGGGTTCCCTGAAAAAAGCAGCTTGAAATTTGGAGATTCATCTTGATGAAGTCAAAGTTATCAAAAGGCAAGTCTTCCAAGATTAAAAAAAATATATATATATATGATGGACAGATGCAGAAGTCTCAAAAGGAGAGAGACAGTAAACTTTTCTAATAGAAAACTAAGGTCCCAAGGTGGACTGATCTCTTTTCTGTGAGGCCTCAGATACAGGACCCCTTTCAGAACCAATGTAATAGCAAATGGGAGAAATGGGGGGGGGGGGGTCCAGGAGCAGAGATGGCTGAAACATGTACCTGCTTTAAATAGGTTTGACAGGTACTTGAGGACTAGGGACACCTGTACTGATATTGGGCCCTTTCTTCTGTCTCAACAATAATGGGAAAACCTCTTCCACTTTACTATGCAAGGCCTTCTTGTGCTGTGTTTCCTTGCCTCCCTTAAGAAAAAATGTGCTTGGCAAGAAAGAATGCAAAATAATTCACACATTCAACCTTTGAGTCTGCAAGCTTGAATGAATAGCTTACATCCTGTTCAGCATTAGTTGGCCCACATATTGAGAAAGCATAAGCTGTTCTTCCATTGACACACTCAGCAGAAGGAAGAACCAATGTTGCCTGGGCCAAAAAGGTGCTATCAAGCACATTTTGTTCTCCTCCTCACTGGTCTTTTATTATACACTGTGATTACAGGAATGAAAGGAAAAGCATACAGATACAGTCCTGACCAGGAAAAGGAGAAGGATTCTGCTGCCCAGGCCTCTCGTGTGTGGTGTTGATATCCAGGTGCAATAACTGTTCAACTGTCTGTTTTCTGCTTAAGTAAAAAAGTCTACTACTGAGTCTAGTGGACATTTTGCTTAACTGACCAGCCAAGCTGATTTGAGAATAGACATACCAAGTCCTGGATGTCAGCCCCACCTCTTGTGTCAGTTCTAAAACCTGCATGGTTAGTCTGCAGAGAAACAGAAGCAAGTCCTCCCTCAGCTTGTTTATTTACGACATTACCATGGTATTGCCTGTCATAATAAGCATGTTCCCTTTTGCCAAACATGCTTGAAAGCTCTGATGCCTAGAATAACTATCATCACCTCTCTGACATTTATGTGCATTTTTTTCAGAGGTTTATTTCCCAAGTCCCCTGAACTCTTTGGTCCACCCACGTGGGTTCCCTATGCAGGACACTGTTGTCAAAATCTAAAACCTTCACTCTGCTCTGAAGGTCTCACTCTTCATCACAGCTGATGCTCACAGGTAAACAACAGGCTAATAGTCTGCAGACTATGTATAAACCTAGTTAATACTCGGATGTCAGAATCAAACCCGGTACCTTGCATGTGTGAGGGAAAGACCTTGACAATTATGCCAACCCAGCCAAAACTAACCCAAGCATCTGCTGTGGGAGTAGAACCCACAGTCACCTGCCCCTTCCAGCGCCCAATGTATGCATTCTACATGCTAATCCACTGACATCTGGTTTAGGATTTTCTGCATTTATCAAACAAGTTACTTCCTGATGCAGGGTATGAGGGAAACCCAGGTATGAAGGGAAAGCACATGCTGGGACCACCTATTTCTAAGATACCACTGCAGCTTTTACATGTACAACCTTGCCAGGGAGCCATTAATATAAAGTAAGACATGTACCCCAAGACTCTGAGGACTTCCCTGGCAGTAATCTGGTTACAACTGGCAGTCTTGCTGAAATATTGGATTAGAAACAGGATCTTGTATGGTGGAAGGAAAGCTTTTTGCTTGTCCATGTCCAGAAAGGCTCTCAGGAAGTTAACATACCTTGCTGCATTTAACTAAGACATTTGGAGGTTCAAGGACAGTCTTGCAACCTGGAAATAGAACACTGTGGCCTTTACTATCTCCAAGTAGGGAAGAAAGATGGATAAGTCAATCATCTATGTACATACAAGTGTGAACACCCTTTTTCCTGCAAAAACAAATTACTGGAACCAGGCACTCTGCAATAACCCTAAGTGTACCAGACAAACCAAAGGCCAAGGATGTGAACAAGTAGCATTAAGACCTCCCAACTCAAATTTTAGGAGCTGCCTATCGCTCTTTGCTATGGAGATGAGTAAACAGTTGTCCTTTACATTCATCATCACCACAAGCGATCTTGAACAATCAGGGTTAAGAGATTCTGTAATGAGAGAATCTTGAATTTTGGAACCACCAAAAATGTATTCAGTCTTAAATCTAAGATGACTTTCCAGCACACCTCTTTTCTTAGGACTACAAAAAGCCTTCAGCTGTTCCATGTTCCCTTTTGTTTTCTACTAGACTCTCTCTGACTCCCTCTACCATGAGATTTTCTATCTGTACAAACATTAGATGCTGGTGCTGATCTTTTGAGAAAGGTAAAATGCCAGAGGTCTTAAAAAAATGCAAATCTGCCTCCAAGTCAGTCAGGGGGGTATTTCATTGTTATTTATTTATCCTTTGTTAACTGGGTTTAGTCAAACTAGTCTAGTAGATTCTTTTCAGGGGAGACATGAGGTGGTATTTAGACTAATAGGAGAAATTTGGTCAGGGCGTTAGGGAACAGACTTCCTCTGCTCACTACTGGCACTTGCAGTGTTACTGTATGTAAGTATGTGCACACACCTCGCTCTTAGCACAGAGGAAGCTGGTAGGACAGAGCAAAAGACAGAAAACTAAAAGTAGGGAGCAGAAGCAAATGCCAGCTCGGAAAAAGTAAACACCATAGAAGTAGAAGATTCGGAAGAAGCTGTTTCATCAGACTAAGGAGACAGTCAGAAAGGAATGATTAGCTACAACCTTCCAATTGGGAGGGTTGCAAGACGTGATAAACCAAAGTGAACCGAAGAATAAGGTTTCAAGGGGGGACATTATAGAGAAAATAAACAAAGGAGATATAGAAGCGACGATGGAAGGAGGCAGTGGAAAAACAAAGAAAATGTACACAGAGACCTTATCAGCTACACAAGGAACAGGAGAAAAAAAAAGACAGAACAGGACAATGTAAAAAGAAAATCTGTGGTAAGAATACAATGCAAAAGAGATCAGAAGTTAAAAAGATACGAGGGACTGTACAATGTAATTTTACCTTTGGGTGTAAAGACAGAAGAGGTAAGAGCATTTATTTTGATTAATAAAGAGACATTTTGTAACATTTTCTTTGAGACTGTACAAGGTATGGACAGATTTTTGTATAAACATGAAAAAAAGACAAAATAATCCTTGGAATTAATATATAATAGAAGTATCTTTTTGCAAAACTAAAAAGAAAGTTCATATACAGTTTCAAACCCAAGTAGAAAATAGAGAATTTAAAAGAACATTTTAAAAAAATACGCAAATAAATAGACATTTGAAATGTTTATGATAACAGGGTTTATGTACTGGGGCGTGGGATTGCAATGTCATTCTGAAAAAGGAAATGGGAAAAAATGTACATACTCCTAGTATTATAAATGTTGACAGTAACAGGGGCACTCTAAAGTATTGAGGACAATCAAAGACATCTTATTTTTGTAAAAAACAAGGACACAAGTTAGTGTGACAAAATAAATGTTATATATGTGCTAAAACAGGACATGAAGCAAAAAATGTGAACTTGAATGTTATAAATTAAAAAAACAGGATATTTACACAAATTGTAAAGAAAAAAGAATAAATCAGAGTAAAGAGAAAAACATAACTGAAGCTGAGATAGAAACAGATGAAACTTAAAAAGGAAATGTTGAAAAAACAATGAAGGAAACAAATTAGAAATAGAATCAGAAGTTAGTGATAAAGAATATATAACTTGGAAATGGTAACAGGAAAAAAGACTTCAGTTAGTAGAAGAGTAAAAGAACGAAAGGAAAATTTCAAGCTATTAATATAAAGGAAAAGAAAAGGATAGAAAATCACTTCTTATAAAATATTAGTATAGGATGGTATCTCCTAAACTAGGAAACAGGGAAAAGAAAATTTAAAGAATTATTTCAGTAAACTTTCCTAGAACTATAGCAATTTTAGAATGGTGTAGCAAATGTCAGGTTGATATCATTTTTCTGGACCACATAAGAATTTTGACATATGAAGAAAAATTAGACACAAAAAATATGGGATGGGGAAATAGTGCGGAACAAAGTGAATGAACAATTTTCAGGAATAGCAGTTTTATACAGAAGAGTAGTGAAAATTTTGGATGTTATATTAATTAAAATGGGAAGATCAACAATTATAGACGTAAGATAGCAACAAAATGTATATAGAATCACTGCTATATATGTTTACATCATTCGTAAATAAAGGGAGAATCTATTTCAGAAAATAGTGGATTATACATTTCTAAATATGAATACAATAATTACAGGAAATTTCAATTGCGATTTAAGAAGAAAGAAGAGAGGAAAAGATGTAAAAAATGATGGAAGTGAAAATGTGGAAAATTGGCTATATGGAATAATAAAACAAGGACTTACAGGACAGGTGCTTTAAAATCTGAAATCGATTATGTCTTAGTATCAGAAGGAATATGTATAATGGAAGAAGAAACTACTTCAACAGGTTTCTCCGATCATTAGGCAATATGGTTGGAATAAGGAACATAAAGAAATAAGAAAATGGAGAAAAAGAAGAAAAGAAAGACATTCAATTATGGAAGGATCATATTACTATGAAAGCATTTTATGTTAACTGGTCAGAATGCTGGATCGCTTTTAAAAGAAAATATAAAGACAGTTACCTATTATATTGAAGAATAAAGAAAGAAAAAAGAAAAGCAAACTAGGCTAAAACACAAAGAGATGTCATGGAGAATTTAGAAAATAACACAGATAATTATGAAAAAAAAAATGTAAACGAAAAATTATGAGAAAATTAAAGAATTACTATATAAGCAAAGATATTTGTTTTACAAGGAAGAAAAGTTGTTGTTTCACCTTAGCTAATTAAGACACTGAAGGAGAATAGTAGCATAATGAGAGAAATGAAAGACAAAGAAGGTAATATAAGGAAAAGTCAGTAACAAATTATGGAAATCAGTGTAAGGTATTAGTAAAAAAGAGAGACAGTTTAAAGACATGGGAAGTACAAAAGTCTGATTAAATTAATAGAAAATTTGAAAAAGAGATCACACTACATGAATTTAAAAAAGTGTTTAAACACTAAAGTTTAAACACTTAAAGATGACAGGCAGAAAAATATTTAACAAAAGCGGCAATTATGGATGCAAAAGCTTGACACTACAGAAACAGGAGAGAAAGAAGATGGACTCATTTGAACTTTGGTGCTGGAGAAAGACTCTGTGCGTGCCGTGGACCACCAGAAGAACTAAAAAATCAATTTTGGAAGAGATCAAATCGGCTTTGTCACTCAAACCACAACTGAAGTTATGACTGTCTTATTTTGGTTACACCATCAGAAGAGAGAGATCACTGAAGAAGTAGATTATGTTTGGGAAGATCAAAGGAACCAGGTGAAGAGGGCAACCTGCAACCTGATGCCCGGACATACTGATGACAACCATAGGGATGACACTGAAGGACCTCGCCAGACTAGCACGGAACAGACTTCCTTTTGGATCTGTAATTCATCAAGTTGCTAGGACTCAAACTCAAGTAAATGGCACTGAGACAGAGAATGATTCCTACAATGTATGAAAAACTTTTATTAGAAATACTCTTCTCCTTTATATAGGGATTAAGATTAAATCCTGTTAAAAGGGGGTGTATTATGCATGAATATAGGAGGAGTATAAGGTATGATAAACCCAACATATTATGCTGCATCATTAAATTTGAATAAGGTATGGAAATGATTAAATGAAAAAAATGAGAAATTAGCAACAAATGTATTTAAGTAAAAATATAAGTAATTCTGGGAAAGAATGAGAAATAAAAGAACACAAGAATATTTTAATGAAAAAAATAGAGAATTATAAACAAAAGATAAGAATGTGAGAAATAAAGTAAGATGAAGTAGAAGAAAATAGAAAATATGGTATACAAATATTATAAGGAAATATTAATTCAAGGGAA